>NC_045151.1:4478247-4778247 GCF_008831285.2 Nymphaea colorata
CCCAAATTTTTCCACATCAAAATTGAAGCAATGTGAAAATTTCACAAAAGAATTGTGAAAATTTGCAATTTCAAAGCCAATTTCGAATCTAAAGAACAATTAGATTCAAATCGTGAATTTAACCCGATACACGAATCCCAATGCAGGATTACGAGTCCAAATTCAATTGCAAATGTCATTTGAAATCCAAATCCAATTGCAAAATGCAAATTTTGACTTAGATCCAAGAATTGGATCTAATTCAGTCTAAAATGCTACGTGGGACCCACGTGTGGGCCCCACCTAGCCCGTGTGGTCAAGAGCCCCCCAGGGGCCATGCCCCCTCCATGTCAAAAAAAATAATAAATAAATATTTTCTCTCAAATTAATTGAAGAAAAGTCATTTTCAAGAAGAAATAAAGGAGAAACCTAGGAAAAGAGAGACATTTATGTCTCTCTCTCTTCTTTAACCAGTCCTCCTTAAAGAAAAAAATCATTTCAAGGAAGCAATTACTAGACTGGTCAAACTCACCTAACCTACTTAATCCAAGTAGGTTTGACCCGGGTGCACTCAAATGTGGTGCCAATTCCAGCTAGGTTCGGTCACATGGGCTCAACATAGTCAAAACGTAAGTCTGTCTCATGATCCAATTAATGGACGAAAATAGACTTTGACCGAACCAAACCCACTTTGACTAAACTCAGTCAAAGTACAATTTAGCTCAATTAAGAGCTTTCTTGACCCAAATTTATCAAATTACCTCAAATAAAGTCAAACTACTTGCAAATGAGCTTTGACTTTGGTCAATTGGTCGAAATTGATCAATTGGACAATTTTGCCCTTCTGCGGTCAACTTAAGATTAAAAAGCCTAAAATGGTTATTAAAGGCAAATAAACATTTGAATTTGTCAAATGCTTGAATCAATACCAAATTTAAATGAATTTCTCAAGTGAAAGTTTGATTCAGTTGAAATCCATTTTCATCAAGTTTGGACGAAAATACCCTTTCGAACCAAATTTGATAAAATTTTTAAATTTTATTAAAATTTAAATTTAATTATCATAATTCAATGGCATTGGAGCTTAGTAACTAGGTTTTAACCTTATAGCTCGATTTCAAACAAAAATAAATAAATAGTACAAAATAGGGCAAAACCCCTGTGCAAGGCATTTTCGTCTAAAATTTTGGTCAAAATGTCACCTAGGTCTGAACCCAAGTTGACCAAACCTAGCCCAGCCCACCTAGCTCGTGGAAATGGGCTGAGAAATGGTCAATTAGAGCCTTTAAGTCTATTTAACTCATTTTACAAGTCCCAAGGTCTTAAGTAAGTTCCCAAGTGAGTTAAGAAGGTGGTTGAACCCACCTCCTCCTCTATATAAACCTCCCCTTGGCCACCAAGGGGGGACGAAATTTTGAGCATTCTATCAAATTCTGCAGCCAAGAGCTAGGAGGGAGAAGCCAAGGAAGAGAGAAGAGGTTCGTCCAAGCCCCCTTCCCCTTTTTCTCCCATTCTCTTCTTCACTTTCTTCTATTCTCCCCATTGATTTTGCTAAGTTAGGGTGCTTAAGTGAACCTACTTAGGATTTCGTGGTGAGAAGCCCTCTTTACCACTCCAAATTCCAGCAAGCAAGCTATTTCTTATTCTAGCTTTGCTAAGCTTGAATCCACGGTTGGATTCTTGCTTAGGATGCTTGGGTTAGAAAACAAGTGAAGACGAAGGACAAACATCAAGACCGACCGCAAGGTAGGTGATCTAACTCACTTCTCTTCTACTTTAGCTTATTATTGATTTATTTTAATTCCAACAATTCGTGGGAGGGTTTATTTTCATTTGCTTACGCTGGGAATGATGTCCAGCTAAGGGAAACCTACGCTTCAATGTACATGTTAATGCATAATGCATGCATATGTCGGTTTTTCTTAAATATGAACCTAAGTATCAAATTTCGAATGGGCCCCAAGCCACGTCCCTTTCAAAGGAACAACTTAATACCATTTTGAACTCCCTACCATGAGAGAATCCCACGGTGAGAGAGTGATTTTGCTACATCACGTATGAAGAAAATGCCTATAAGGGATGGATACGTTTTTATGAATGTGATCCACCTTGCATGGCGAAATGATGGACGAATAAGCTTGAGTATTGTTTTATTTTCTTTCTTATTCACAGTCATTTCGATTCATGTCTTTCAATTTAATTAATCAAGGGTAGTAGGAAAGATTTGAAACAAGTTCTCAATCTTCCTACATAAAAGAACCCAGCCATGAATCATCATGATTCATGAGTCATGCGGTCCCTTGATAAAATTTCATTTTGAAAAGTAAAGTACGTATATGTATATATTGTTATATATGTACATATATGTATCCATTTCTTGTCAAAATTACATTCCTCCCTTAAAATCAGGTTGGAACATGTTTCCAAACCGTCTTTAAGGAAATGGGCCATTTTATTGATTTTTCTAGTGCAAGATTATAAATTATTTTCATTTCATTTTTACTTAATTTCAGCAACTCATACGTAAGATGTATGTATGTTGTTGAAATCAGACCATGTTTCATAGGAATTGGTTCAAGAATATCAAAATTTACGTATTTGAAATACCAACCATCCTAGAATCATCCAAAGGAGTTGATGATTTCATTACTACGAAATCTGGAATTTGAATAGATTTGAAAAACTCATTGTTTCTATCTAAGAAACAAGTCCTTATTGGAATCAATGTCCACAAGTTTCAGCTATTTAATCAACACAAGGTCTGATTTTTAGCTATTTTGAGACAAAAGTGGACGTCATCCATGTCTCCCATCCGTTTCAAAGATTGAACTTGACATCATTTATATATTTTCATCATTTTGATAATTTTATGTCAAGCCTCAAGCTTATGGACTACATCTCTAATTCATGTGCTTAATCATATAATGAGCACATATAGAGAAAGTCCTACATTTTAATCAATCTTCATGTATAGATTGTATGACGTGCAATACGGACTTTGAGAGATTATGAGGGAGTGAAGAATGTATGTTTCATATGAATGAATCTTGATGGATTATGAGAGAGAGAAGAATGAATGTTCCATATAGTTTCCATTCTCGTTTCATGCATTCACTTTCACTCAAAATCAATGGCACCACATGCACATTCTCAAGAAATTAAGTGATTCAAATTTAAGTTGCAAAAAGTGACCAAGTCATATTGCAATGAGAATTTGTAAACTTCACTTAACTTCAAAAGAAAACACAAGCAATGCATTCATAATCTTTTGGCCAAAGTGCATTTGAAAAACAACATGTTTTCTAACAATTTGGAACCCATGTTCTTTCAAAAGAATGAATTCTACAAATCACATGATTTGACAAAAGAAGAGTTCAAAATCAATTTTTATCATAAGATGATCATCATCATCTAGAGTTCACAACAAAGAACTCAATTCCAAATCTTCAAAAATCCTCAAGAATTATGTGTTTCAAATAACACCAAAACAAAGGTTTTTAAACCAACTTGAAAACCCCCAATATTCAAATTCATTTATTCAAAAAAATGAATTTCGGTTCTTGAATCCAAAACCTCAATGCATAAGCATATAGGACTTACATCAATAACTCGTATATGATCCAAATGATCCTTAGTCCTTGGTCTAATTACCCCTGTTAAAGGCGGCAGAACGGTTGGACCTCGTACCGACGAGCGGATCCCTTTCTCTTGAAAATTTTCTCAAAACCCCAATTTTAAAAGAATTTTGCTGACTCGCATTTCGACCTTCTTGAAAAGGGAGTGGGTGCAACAGATGGCACACCCGGTGGGACCCGTCATTGTTTGTCTAAAGACTTATTTGGATCATATATGAGTTATTTTCACCAATGTCGGACATCAATTGCACAAAAAAAAAAAAAAAAAAATTAAACTCACAAAAATGCATACCGACATCATGTAGTGTACATTGAGGAGATTTCATGAACCTCATTCATTTCAATTTATCCTACCCCTCCTCAATTTAAGGATTGTATGCAGCCCATGTATGCTCTCAAAATTTCAAATCTATCTCTTAGGAATGTATGCAATAGAGCCATCTATTTGCATCTTCTCATGAATTTTGAAAACAAATCCTTACCTATATCATATCCCGGTCATCATGTTGCCGGGCTATTTTAGGACATTAGTCCAAGATATAGCCTTACAACTGGACCACCCAATTGGACTGAGAAGTCCCCCCATTAGTACCGAAACGGACAATAGTCCCGGTATATCGATGGGTGAACAAGGAGAAATGGAGAGCCCAAATCTAGAAAACCCTTGGAGGAGTCAATGCTAGTACCATAAATTTGGTATATAGGTATACCATAAATTTTGGATAAATAAAGAATCATTTACCCATTTATTTTCCATAGGTTCCAAGACCAATTTTCAAAATAATGCATATAGGCAAGAGTCCTAGGAATTGCATTATCAATTTTTCATTAACTGCTTGTTTGGACGCATGTGATGTTTTACTTTGCCCCTAAGTCCATGTCCAAACCCAATATCAAAACTCTTCTCGAGTCTCTATTGGGTCAATTCATGTCAAAGTCTAATACCTTCTCTTGTCTAGATGGACTCAGAAAGTATCTTCCCATATGACCACATCCTATTCGGGTCATGTCAAGGCCGATCCGGACTTCGCATCATCCCAAGTGGAGTCTACCTACCTCAGTGGTATCTTTCATGGTACCCAACTTTTCGGTGTATGTTCCCGGATCACTTAGAGGATTGTGGTCTTGAAGAAGCAGTCAGTCTTGCCATACAGCCTATCAATGGCAATCTAATCCATGCAATTGCTGAAAGATGGAACCCAAGGACCAACACATTCTGGTTTCCATGGGGTGAAATGACAATCACTCTTGATGAGTTCTCCAACATTATGGGTTTGCCAGAACCAAAATGTGACCCAAGAGGTCCAATTGAAGACCAGTTCCTTGTAAACCAAGGTATAGTCAAAACTCTAGAAGTGATTCGTAAACTCACAGGAAAAGGAGTTGGCATTTTCTAGAGAAAGATGGACATCAATATCTTCAACTACAAGAGCTTGGTGAAACATACTCCCAATTTGTCAACCCTGCGTCACTATCTAGAACTGTTGTAGACAAGTACAAAAACTCCATGGTGACTTGTACCGTGGTCTTATCTTCTTCAATAATGAAGAACACATAATGGATTTCCGCATAGCTCGCCTCTTCAGAAAATGAGGGCATGTCAAAGTCCGTCACATTTCCATAGCAATGGCAGCCTTGGCATTCCTTTACAGAGGGTTGGCCAAATTTTCAATTGGAGATGCAGACTCGATAGAAGGATGTGTCTTTGCACTGCAAGCATGGTTCTACAAACATGTGGGGCCACAATCATGTCATTTCAAAACACAGACGGTCAGTTATCTAGTATGGAGCACTACCGCAGAAAGATGGAGGAAGTTGATGACTCCACCATCATTTGGGACTTCTTTGATCGAGAGGTCATCAAGTCAAGATACACTTACAACCCAGTCAGAGGAAGTCTTCTATTGGGACCGTTTTTCATAATTGAATATCATCCGGAGCGTTGCCTCAGGCAATTCTCACTGCGTCAGAGGAAGACATATCCAATTGAGTCGGAAGGAGCCATTGTGGAGTGTGAACTAGACACTGAAGAGTGGTCCGGGATATACACCTATGCCCAGCAACGTTGGGAATCATTTGCTCACTTGTATCTTGTCCTTGGTCCAGGAATGGGTCCCGAATATGTAAAATGGTGGGATGAAGTCCGCCCATCTATCCTTCTGTCCTAGATTGTCATGTCTAGTTCATTGTCATTAAGCCAAAATTTGTCAAGTTTTGTCAAGTTATGTTAAACTTTGTCAAGTTTTGTCATTCTCATCTTTCTTTTAATATGTAATCAAAATTTGTCACCTCTCATCAATTCACATCCTAACATTTTCAATTTTTCTTCTTGCAAGGTGAACATCCGCTTTATGGTTGAAACCAGAAGCCAAAGCAGGAGAAGGAGTGAAATGGAGCTTGATCAACCTTTTATAGGAGATAGGGGAGAAGAATCCTCCTCAGAAACACCTCCCAAGCTGGAAATAAATGACCCAGAATTTGAGGAATACAGAAGATTCCGGAAATACATGATCATGTTCAATGAAGAACAAGCGCAGGCAGAAAAAGCCAAAAGAAAGGGAAGAAAACAAGAAAGTACTCATCAAGTAGTTCAGACTCTTCTGAAGACGCTACAACAGAATCTAGTAGTGAGGAAGAATCGAAAACTCCCAAGAAAAAGAAGAAGGGAGAATCCTGGAAAACAAAAATCCAGGAAGTTGAAAAGAAGTTAAATGCAGTACAACTTAAAGGCAAGAACAAGAGGAATTTCACTTGCGAGATTTCTACGAAGCTTTGAAAATGACAAACACATAAAAAACTTGCCCAAGAAATTTATCAAATTTGATGGCCATGGAGACCCAAAGGCAAATTTGGCCATGTTCTTTGCTGAATGCTACAAATTCCGCCACAATCATAGGGCCCTCTTTCGATGTTTCCCTAGAAGCCTAGAAGGAATTGCAGCACAATGGTATCGGGAACACATCAACCCAGTGGAATTGAAAAATTTTGACATGTTAATCAACCTTTTCATCGAAAGGTTCATTCAAAACGTTGAAACTGCACCAACGATCACCACATTATGCTATCTAAAACAGAGGCCAGGTGAAAAGGTGAGAGATTTTATTCAGAGGTTGAGGTCTTCTTGCAACAAGATGAGAGACCCAATCTCCCAATCCCATGCACTGGGATTGATCGTAAACAATTTGACACAACCATTAAGGAGCCTCATTTCCAATGCTCCAATCAAGTCTTTCATCGATCTCACTGAGAGGGCAGAATGCATTGAAGCAGGAATTGAGAATGGAGCTTTTGATGCTGTCATCCCGGTAAAAGTAAGGGAAGATACAAAAAGAATAGCAGAAGTCAGAATGCTCCAGCCAACATCGTGGCCAACGCTGCAGCCTTCAAGAAAGAAAAGTCCGAATATCCAAGAATAAAGGGGTAATGGACAGAGCTAGTGGCAGTAGTAGTGGCACCAAAAACAAACATCCTGGATGGGGGTACGATAGAAAATTTACCCCATTACAACAAAGTTATGAAGAGGTCATGCATATGCTAATCGAAAGAGGTACTCTGTTTCTCCCAAAAGTCTCCAACCCCCCACCAATGATGGGGAAAAACAAAGAGCAATTCTGTAAATTTCATCACGCTCCAGGACATGATACAGAAGACTGCCTTGTACTTAAAAATATTGTGCAAGATGCAGTTGACAAAGAAATAATCAAAGAGGTCAGTGAACAGCCGGACATTCTCAAGAATCCTTTTCCTAAACATGGCAAAGGAATAGTTTCGATGGTCAGATTTTCAACAGGTCGTCAAATTATGGTGACAAACAAAAGGGATACAGCGTCCCTGGATTTCTTTGGATTGCTTTTCAAACATGATAAAGGATCCATCAATGCACAAACCGGACTGGTTAAACAAGACCATCTGACAGAGATTGATCAGAAGTCACAAGTGTGCGACCCTGAACCATTAGAATCCATTTTCAATGAATTGGACCCCTTACCTGAAGTCAAGAAGGGAGGGTTTAGCCCTAACAGGGGAATGAATGGGCTTTTGAATTATGTGAAAATAGTCCGATCATATTCTCTGATAAAGATCTACCAACTGGAGGTGCATCGCACAATGACGCCTTGCACATAGTGATAGAGACAAGGGGCACCAGAGTCTCCCACGTTTTAATTGATGGTGGAGCAAGCCTGAACATCTGTCCACAACAAACAGCTCGTGAGTTGGGCATAAGACAACCCGACTATACTCCATCCAAAATTTTCATCCATGGATATGACGGGACAGGACAACCATGCCTAGGATGCATATGTCTGGATTTGAATATTTCTGAGACGTATCATCGGGTTTTATTTCATGTGGTGGATATAGAACCCTCCTTCAACTTGTTGCTTGGCAGGCCATGGATCCATGCTACCAATGCAGTTCCCTCCACTCTACATCAGTGTGTCAAATGGACTCACAACGGGAATTCTATAACCATCTATGCAGAGGATAGGGAAAGTCGGCTTGTACACCCAATGATTCTGGTAACAACATATACAATTGAGGTACCCAGTATTCGAGTCTGCAAAGAGGAAGAAATATCTCAAAGTCTTAGCAGATTGGCCATTCAGAAACCAAAGAAACAGGTATGGGTGAAAAATGGTACCAAACCTGAAACAAGTTACAAAAGTCATCCGTTGTTCAAGAAATTCTGCCAGAATGAGAAAGGATTGGATTTACTCATACGCCATGGCTACCATCCATTTACTGGCCTTGGCAAACATGAAAATGGAATCTTGGAACCAGTTACCTTGACAGGACAACAAGGCACTCAAGCCTTGGGGTACCAAAGCTATGAAAAAGTGGATGTTGAGGAAGAATTCAAGCCAGTACCTTTCGTCAAGAGCAATACCATAGGCGGATGTTCACCATCAATTTGAATCAACAAATCCGCCATCATTTTGTCATTTTGTCGTCATTGTACTCAAATAGACCAAGTGTCTTCATTTTGTAATACCTTCAAAAATACAATGACAAATGCAAATTACTTCCATATACAATGTCTCAAATTTCATCTAACTTCTTTACAATCTTTAGGATGGCATTTGAGGATCAAACATCAAAAGCTTTTAAGGAGATAAATCCAGAGCTCACTGAGGCCGAATGTCCAGAGTTCATCCAAATGAGAAAGCAAGATCAACCGTCACCTCTGATTAATGATCCGATTGAGGAAATTAACATTGGCACGGAAGAGAGTCCAAAGATTTTGCAAATTGGAACAAGTCTCTCAGCGGAAGAAAGAAAAGAGCTGATAGACTTCCTCAAAAAGCATCAAGAAGCCTTTGCGTGGACTTATGAGGACATGCCAGGACTTGATACAAAATTAGTCGAGCATCGACTACCATTGAAACCAGAATGCAAGCCAATCAAACAAAAGTTGAGGAAACTAGACCCTCGTCTTGAGGGGCAAGTTAAGGAAGGCCTGAAAGACCTACTAAAGGCAGGTTTCATCCGAACAATCGACTATCCTGAATGGTTAGCAAACATTGTGGTAGTCCCAAAGAAAAATGGCAAAATTCGGCTCTGCATTGATTTCAGAGATTTGAATAAGGCTACACCAAAGGATGACTACCCACTTCCAAACATTGACTTGTTGGTAGACAGTACCGCAGGTCACGCTATGTTCTCCTTTATGGATGGATATTCTGGTTATAACCAAATTAAGTTGGCAGCTCAATATCAAGCCAAAACATCATTTACAACCCCATGGGGTACCTTCTGCTATACAGTAATGCCATTTGGTTTGAAGAACGCTGGGGCAACATATCAAAGAGCTATGGCAGCTATTTTTCATGACCAAATGCATCAAATCATGGATGCATATGTAGATGATCTACTAATTAAGTCAAAAACAAGGGAGAATCACATCAACATTCTCTCTCAAGTTTTTGATAGACTCTTACAATACAAACTTAGATTGAATCCACAAAAATGTGTATTTGGTGTGGAATCCGGTAAGCTTTTGGGATTTATGGTCAGCCAAAAGGGAATCGAGATGGATCCTTCCAAAGCAAAGGCGATCATCGAAATGTCACCCCCAACAAATCTTAAGGAGCTACGCAGCTTGCAAGGCAGAATTCAATCAATCAGAAGGTTTATATCTAATCTCGCCATGAGATGCGAACCCTTCAACCATTTACTACGGAAAGGAGTCAAATTTGAATGGGGGCATGAATGTCAAGCCTCATTCGAAAAGATCAAGAAGTATCTTCTTTGCCCACCAATTTTAAAACCTCCAATTTTAGGAGAACCTCTACTCCTTTACATCACAGTTAACGATTCAGCCTGTGGTGGATTTCTGGCTCAATATGAAGAAGGATGCCGAATAGAACATGCCATTTATTACATCAGTAAGACATTTGTGCAGTATGAAAAGAACTACTCGCACTTGGAAAAAACTTGCTTAGCCTTGGTGTGGATGTGTCAAAAATTAAGGCATTATCTATTGGCTTGTGAAGTTAAAATTTTATCCAAACTTAATCCACTCAAATATATCCTCGAACAGCCATTTCTGAATGGAAGGATAGCAAAGTGGCAGGTTTTGCTGATGCAATATGATTTGGAATATGTGTCACAAAAATCAATCAAGGGGCAAGCCATTGCAGACCAATTGGCAGATTTTCCTCTATATGAAGAAATTAGAACAAATGATGATTTTCCAGATGAGCAAATCCTGACAAATGAACCAGAGCCGATTTGGGAGATGTACTTTGATGGATCTAAGAGCACAGTTGGGGCAGGTATTGGGATACTTTTCATTACACCAGAAAGGGAAATGATTCCTTACTCTCTCAAATTGAATTTTTCCTGCACGCATAATATGGCAGAGTACGAGGCCCTAATCCAAGGACTCAAAATGTTGCTCAAATTTAAAGTGCAGAGAGTTCGCATTTTTGGAGATTCTCTCTTAGCTGTCAGTCAGGTCAATGGAGATTGGCAAGTCAAAGATCAAAAATTGATCCCATATCAAGAGTTAGCAGCTTCCCTCTTAAGACAGTTCGAGGAATGTCAACTCTTACATGTCAAAAGAGAATTTAACCCAATAGCAGACGGTTTAGCCAGTTTAGGCTCTACCATTGCCTTCAAACCTGGAGAATCTATCAGATCTTTTGAAGTTGGAAGACTCGAACAACCATCTATTGTCATACCAGAACAGGTGTTGCAAGCAGAAAGTAGAGAAACACCATGGTATCAGAACATCAAGGATTTTCTCCAAACTGGAACACTTCCACCAGAAATGTCTCGAAAAGAGCAAAGAGTTTTGAGACACATGTCTTCAAGATATTTCATTCTAGCCGACATCCTATACAGAAGAGGATTCAGCACAGAATATGCTAGATGTCTCGATGCAAATGAGGCACTAGAAGTCATTCAAGAAGCCCATGAAGGAATTTGTGGGGGACATGTAGGGTATCAGACCCTCGTCAAGCAGATAGTCAGAGCAGGGTACTATTGGCCCACAATGCAAAGAGACTGTCACCAATTTGTCAAGAAATGCATCAAATGTCAGTTGCATGCACCATCAATTCATGCTCCAGCCGCGTACCTTCATTCGGTCAGCTCACCATGGCCATTCTCCATGTGGGCCTTCGATGTAGTCGGTCCAATCAATCCACCTGCCTCAAATGGACACAGGTATTTTCTTGCAGCTACAGATTACTTTACCAAATGGGTGGAAGCGATCACTTTAAAAACAGTCGAAGGACAACACGTAGTGTCCTTCATTCATAAAAATCTTTTGTGTAGATTTGGCATGCCGCATGATATCGTTTCTGATAACGGTACCCATTTCAAAAATCAGAAAATGCGCAATCTTTGTCATAAACACAAAATACAACATCACTTTTCTGCCCCATATTACCCTCAAGGTAATGGTCAGGCAGAAGCAACCAACAAGATTTTGATTCGTGTCTTAGAAAGGACAGTTGAAACAGGCCGAGATTGGCACGAGAAAATGCACAATGCACTTTGGGCGTATCGAACCACAATTCAGACACCCACCAATGCTACACCAGCAGAATTAGTATATGGAACGGAAATTGTCCTTCCATTACATGTCCAAAAACCAGCAATGAAATTTGCTGCTCTCATTGAACTCCCAATTAACAAATATCAAAAAAAGAGACTTGCTCAATTAGACCTCTTAGACGAGAAAAGACTACAAGCGGCAGAGCATGCCGAAGTCTATCGTAAGAGAGTCGCCCGACATTATGCCAAATCAGTCATTGAAAGAAAATTTCAGGTAAATGATCTTGTTTTAAGATCCATAGTTCCACTCAGGAGTAGACCCAAAGGAAAATGGGTGCCGAACTGGGAAGGACCATATGTTGTCAAAGAGGTTCTACCTCACAATTCTTATCGACTGATTGATGCCGATGGGGTTGAAATCCCCGATCCAATTAATGCTTTGCATCTCAAAAAATTCTATACTTGAATTTGCAATTCAAAAAAAAAAAAAAAAAAAAATTCAAAATAGTTGTGCTTTGATAAGCACGTTTGTAACAATTTTCAAACCAACTATGGGGCATGGTATCCCTTAGGGAAAAGTTTCAAAAATGCATCAAAATTTTCAAACTCAACCCATGTCTTGAGGGCAATTGCAAGGGCATCGTCTTGAAATAGGCAAGAAATTTCACAGACATTGAGGGACTTATGTATAGTAATTAATGTTAGTCCCGACAATCGGCATTTGTAAAGGTCTAGCATGAGATGCCATAAGAAAAAGTCTTGTCACCTAAAAGACCTTGGCAAGATGCTAGAAAAAGCTATCAAGCGAAATGAGTTGAGCAATGAGCTCGGGGTGAGTGTAGTTGTTCCTCTGGTTCAAAGCTCAGCAGACGCGGGTGGGCATATGACCTATGCTTACGCCGTGAAGCTAAAAAGCAATCCATGAACATTTTGCTTATATTAAGTCTCCTAAAGCCTTCTGAATTCGAGCAAGTAAGCCCGGGGAGTGTTTTACATTTGGTACCCTGAGATCAACTGGTCTAGGAGTTACCGGCCCAAAGCTTGTTACAAGGGTTCAGAAGAAAGCCCGATAGACTTGATATTACACAAAGCAAACTACACAAAACCGCCAAAGCGGTGGAACTCCGTAGTAGCTTTTGGGGTGGTGAGGAATTTCTCCCAAGAGTGAAGGGTGGCTCAAAAAGAAAATCAAAATTCAAAAGCAAAAGAGAGTATGTGAAAAACTAAGTAAAAGAAGAGAAAAAGCACTTGCCAATGGTTTAGAAGGCATTGAGGGCAAATTTCTCAAAGCATCAAATGCAAAAACTTTCACAATTACAAAATTTTTCAACCAACATTAATTCCTCTACAAAGTCTCCAATGAGATGGAGAAAGATCTTCTTATTTCAGGTCTATGCCTAGCATTTCCCCTCGAGCGAGGATGGTTCAACATCATTTGAAAAATGGATTTTCCAAACGATTTCCAAAAATTTGGTGCGTGAATCTTTGCTATTAAGCAAATTATTCAATTTGCTTAACAACAAAGAGGGGCATCAGTTAACACCCCAAATTTTTCCACATCAAAATTGAAGCAATGTGAAAATTTCACAAAAGAATTGTGAAAATTTGCAATTTCAAAGCCAATTTCGAATCTAAAGAACAATTAGATTCAAATCGTGAATTTAACCCGATACACGAATCCCAATGCAGGATTACGAGTCCAAATTCAATTGCAAATGTCATTTGAAATCCAAATCCAATTGCAAAATGCAAATTTTGACTTAGATCCAAGAATTGGATCTAATTCAGTCTAAAATGCTACGTGGGACCCACGTGTGGGCCCCACCTAGCCCGTGTGGCCAAGAGCCCCCCCCAGGGGCCATGCCCCCTCCATGTCAAAAAAAAAAATAAATAAATAAATATTTTCTCTCAAATTAATTGAAGAAAAGTCATTTTCAAGAAGAAATAAAGGAGAAACCTAGGAAAAGAGAGACATTTATGTCTCTCTCTCTTCTTTAACCAGGTCCTCCTTAAAGAAAAAAATCATTTCCAAGGAAGCAATTACTAGACTGGTCAAACTCACCTAACCTACTTAATCCAAGTAGGTTTGACCCGGGTGCACTCAAATGTGGTGCCAATTCCAGCTAGGTTCGGTCACCATGGGCTCAACACAGTCAAAACGTAAGTCTGTCTCATGATCCAATTAATGGACGAAAATAGACCTTGACCGAACCAAACCCACTTTGACTAAACTCAGTCAAAGTACAATTTAGCTCAATTAAGAGCTTTCTTGACCCAAATTTATCAAATTACCTCAAATAAAGTCAAACTACTTGCAAATGAGCTTTGACTTTGGTCAATTGGTCGAAATTGATCAATTTGGACAATTTTGCCCTTCTGCGGTCAACTTAAGATTAAAAAGCCTAAAATGGTTTATTAAAGGCAAATAAACATTTGAATTTGTCAAATGCTTGAATCAAGTACCAAATTTAAATTGAATTTCTCAAGTGAAAGTTTGATTCAGTTGAAATCCATTTTCAATCAAGTTTTGGACGAAAATACCCTTTTCGAACCAAATTTGATAAAATTTTTAAATTTTATTAAAATTTAAATTTAATTATCATAATTCAATGGCATTTGGAGCTTAGTAACTAGGTTTTAACCTTATAAGCTCGATTTCAAACAAAAAATAAATAAATAGTACAAAATAAGGGCAAAACCCTGTGCAAGGGCATTTTCGTCCAAAATTTTGGTCAAAATGGTCACCTAGGTCTGAACCCAAGTTGACCAAACCTAGCCCAGCCCACCTAGCTCGTGGAAATGGGCTGAGAAATGGTCAATTAGAGCCTTTAAAGTCTATTTAACTCATTTTACAAGTCCCCAAGGTCTTATGTAAGTTCCCAAGGTGAGTTAAGAAGGTGGTTGAACCCACCTCCTCCTCTATATAAACCTCCCCTTGGCCACCAAGGGGGAGGACGAAATTTTGAAGCATTCTATCAAATTGCTGCAGCCAAAGAGCTAGGAGGGAGAAGCCAAGGAAGAGAGAAGAGGTTCGTCCAAGCCCCCTTCCCCTTTTTCTCCCATTCTCTTCTTCACTTTCTTCTATTCTCCCCATTGATTTTGCTAAGTTAGGATGCTTAAGTGAACCCTTACTTAGGATTTTCGTGGTGAGAAGCCCTCTTTACCACTCCAAATTCCAGCAAGCAAGCTATTTCTTATTCTAGCTTTGCTAAGCTTGAATCCACGGTTGGATTCTTGCTTAGGATTGCTTGGGTTAGAAAACAAGTGAAGACGAAGGACAAACATCAAGACCGACCGCAAGGTAGGTGATCTTAACTCACTTCTCTTCTACTTTAGCTTATTGTTGATTTATTTTAATTCCAACAATTCGTGGGAGGGTTTATTTTCATTTGCTTACGGCTGGGAATGATGTCCAGCTAAGGGAAACCTACGCTTCAATGTACATGTTAATGCATAATGCATGCATATGTCGGTTTTTCTTAAATATGAACCTAAGTATCAAATTTCGAAATGGGCCCCAAGGCCACGTCCCTTTCAAAGGAACCAACTTAATACCATTTTGAACTCCCTACCATGAGAGAATCCCACGGTGAGAGAGTGATTTTGCTACATCACGTATGAAGAAAATGCCTATAAGGGATGGATACGTTTTTATGAATGTGATCCACCCTTGCATGGCGAAATGATGGACGAATAAGCTTGAGTATTGTTTTATTTTCTTTCTTATTCACAGTCATTTCGATTCATGTCTTTCAATTTAATTAATCAAGGGTAGTAGGAAAGATTTGAAACAAGTTCTCAATCTTCCTACATAAAAGAACCCAGCCATGAATCATCATGATTCATGAGTCATGCGGTCCCTTGATAAAATTTCATTTTGAAAAGTAAAGTACGTATATGTATACATTGTTATATATGTACATATATGTATCCAATTTCTTGTCACAAATTACATTCCTCCCTTAAAATCAGGTTGGAACATGTTTCCAAACCGGTCTTTAAGGAAATGGGCCATTTTTATTGATTTTTCTAGTGCAAGATTATAAATTATTTTCATTTTATTTTTACTTAATTTCAGCAAACCCATACGTAAGATGTATGTATGTTGTTGAAATCAGACCATGTTTCATAGGAATTGGTTCAAGAATATCAAAATTTACGTATTTGAAATACCAACCATCCTAGAATCATCCAAAGGAGTTGATGATTTCATTACTACGAAATCTGGAATTTGAATAGATTTGAAAAACTCATTGTTTCTATCTAAGAAACAAGTCCTTATTGGAATCAATGTCCACAAGTTTCAGCTATTTAAATCAACACAAGGTCTGATTTTTAGCTATTTTGAGACAAAAGTGGACGTCATCCATGTCTCCCATCCGTTTCAAAGATTGAACTTGACATCATTTATATATTTTCATCATTTTGATAATTTTATGTCATGCCTCAAGCTTATGGACTACATCTCTAATTCATGTGCTTAATCATATAATGAGCACATATAGAGAAAGTCCTACATTTTAATCAATCTTCATGTATAGATTGTATGACGTGCAATACGGACTTTGAGAGATTATGAGGGAGTGAAGAATGTATGTTTCATATGAATGAATCTTGATGGATTATGAGAGAGAGAATAATGAATGTTCCATATAGTTTCCATTCTCGTTTCATGCATTCACTTTCACTCAAAATCAATGGCACCACATGCACATTCTCAAGAAATTAAGTGATTCAAATTTAAGTTGCAAAAAGTGACCAAGTCATATTGCAATGAGAATTTGTAAACTTCACTTAACTTCAAAAGAAAACACAAGCAATGCATTCATAATCTTTTGGCCAAAGTGCATTTGAAAAACAACATGTTTTCTAACAATTTGGAACCCATGTTCTTTCAAAAGAATGAATTCTACAAATCACATGATTTGACAAAAGAAGAGTTCAAAATCAATTTTTATCATAAGATGATCATCATCATCTAGAGTTCACAACAAAGAACTCAATTCCAAATCTTCAAAAATCCTCAAGAATTATGTGTTTCAAATAACACCAAAACAAAGGTTTTTAAACCAACTTGAAAACCCCCAATATTCAAATTCATTTATTCAAAAAAATGAATTTCGGTTCTTGAATCCAAAACCTCAATGCATAAGCATATAGGACTTACATCAATAACTCGTATATGATCCAAATGATCTTTAGTCCTTGGTCTAATTACCCCTGTTAAAGGCGGCAGGAACGGTTGGACCTCGTACCGACGAGCGGATCCCTTTCTCTTGAAAATTTTCTCAAAACCCCAATTTTAAAAGAATTTTGCTGACTCGCATTTCGACCTTCTTGAAAAGGGAGTGGGGTGCGAACAGAGGACTTCTATGAATATATATCAAAATTAGGATAGGTTCATGAAGCATTACATTTTAGTGTTTCAACAGTATGCTATAATCCTTAAAACAGAGTTATGAAATACTAAATTAGTGTTAATGTTACCAAACTGCCCTTTATGGGATTCTTTTTGCTCTAATTTTATCATTGCTCTTAGTTTTTAAAGTAGAACTGAATTATGGGGCTTTTTGGTCTTTTCGAATGTGCAAACATTTATTTTTCTGTTACATTCAATTTGTCTTGCTTAAAAATTGGTTTTTGGCTGATATATAGCATGATCGTTGGGGAGTCAAGGTCCCATCAAGGTCAATGTATGACTGAAAGATATGGACATACATAAGACAGGTGAACTTGGTAGCATTTTTTTTAGGTTTAGAATAAGTTCATGACGTATCTAGAATGGGTGTGTTTGAATGGCTATCGTAGGGTGATATCATGGGAAATGTGTGGTCATCAAATGTGGGCGTCTTTAAAAATGCATAAATCCCCAAAATACTTGTTTTGTGAGTATTTCATATGATACTTAATTGGATATTCTTTGTTTTCTTTCTCTCTTTTCAGAACAGTTTAATAAGATCTCTGAATTATATTGAAAATGTTGACATCCGCATAAAAAATAGACCATGGACAATTGTTATGAAAATTATCCAACCATATAAAAAATTTTGAGCTAATTTCACTCTTATTTTAAGTTCTTTAATCCTTCTTTTGCTTTTTATTTTAACAAAAATCTTAATTTCTCTTCATAAAACAAGCTTCGATAGATCCATGATACATGTAACCAAAGTACGTATTGATTGAGCATGAGGATTTTGAGAAGTGATTTATTGTCCGATTGATCCATTTAGTTTGTAGTTCACAAAGGTTCGACATAATTTTTTTTTCTTCAATGTAAAAACAAATTAATTCTAGTATTTCACAAAGTACGACATATTTCTTTCGTAAAAATATAAATGATACACCGTTCACCTCTTTAAAAAAAAATATTTTATATGTAACACCATGTTAATCATGTAATGCAATTAATTAAAATGTCGGATGATCAATGCACGTAATCTATATATATGTATATATATATTCTACATAATGGTTTCATTTCTTAAAATTTTCACTGGCAGTAAAAAAATAAAAGCTTCAAAGGTACTAAGCGGGCTTTGAGTCTTTGATCTGATTAAAAGTATGAGTGTTTTATCTAGCCAAATTAATATTATAACAATATACGGTTAATGTATATACAAGTATATTATAAGAGTTATTTTTCTAATGAACAAGAAGAACTTTTGTTAGAACTGTATAAATTTATTTTGAAGAATTCTTTAAACCCGTGCAACATGTCGACTGCGAGTCTGCAAATCGAAAATTTTTTAGTGACTTAAATGTTTGACACAGAGTTGGATTACCCTACAATTTTTTAGCAGCAACCAATTGTTTTGCATTTGTTTATTTGTCTCAAGTTTTTGTCACTAGTGTCAGCGGTCAAATTGCACAATGGTGATGGTTCTTTCATTGTAGATCATTTTTAACTTTTTTGTTCAAATTATAAAGAATAATGATTTTCAGAAGTTTCTATTAATTACATAATTCTCATTTCATAGACAAATGAATCGCATTTTTTCTCTCTATATGTCTGCATATATTCATGTATATGCACATGTGTGTGTGTGTATCTCTCTCTCTCTCTCTCTCTCTGTATAGAGAGAGAGAGACATTGTCGGTATGAGTCCCATAAACTATAATTTTATCCATTGATTTTTCCAAGATGCACAGCTCAGAACAATTCAATAAGGGTATTTTAATAATCTAGCATAAATGTCTAACTTTTTCTCCCAATTTTTTTCAACCATTTATATTGGAAAAATTATGTGAGAGAGAGAGAGAGATTGGTTAGTTTGAGATACATAAACAATTGAAGAAGGGTATTTTAATAATCTAGCATAAGGAGTAACTTTTTCAATCAATTTTTTTCAACCATTTATATTGGAAAAACCAGTAGTCAAAGTGTTTTTTTATAGGGTTTGCACCTAGGGTTTAGTAAGTACCAATTTCTCTCTCACAATCAATATATATATATATATATATATATATATATATATATATATATCATTCAATGCAGAAAATACTAATATTAAAATCTAACATTTCTATTACCGTTATCAAATATATTGTGACCAGAACTTTTTTTATTTTTCTGTATAGCTTCCAAATTTAAATAATTTGCTGCACAAGTACTAGAACTATATCACCGTTGTATAAGTCTATGACATCTTAGTTTTTAGACAATGTAGGATGTGAGAAGTCCTTTAGCCAACTCTATTCTCTCAAATAAAGCACAAGCATAAGTTAGCGAAATTTAGATACAAATACATGAAGTTTGGAATGCACAATTAGTAGTGGTAAATGACAAGTGGTGGTAAATGACAAGTGGCCTCTGATGTCAACAATAATGTTGAAACCTAAAATCATCATTCTTGTCATATATATAGTAAAAATAGCAACAACAATATTGGAACCTGAAATGGCCATTTCTGTTTTTGATACATCAGAACCTACGTTTTTTTATTGAAGCGTATAATGTTGCATGAAATGTTTTTTCCAATATCTTACTGGTCACATAAATTTTTTCTACAAATTTGGTTGTTGAAGGACAAATCCAAGTATCATTCTGAGCTTGATAAGAGTGACCTCAAGTTTTAAGCATTTCATACTAATGTCACCATTTTGTATATCCTTTAGTCAGATTGTCTTCATAAAGTTCTTGAATATGTGAATGAGGCAAAAGGTTTTGTAAAATCACTTGATTTAGACTTCAGGAAGATAGTTAGTCAGGATTACCCAAGCTTCCATCGGACAGATAGACACGATGTAAGAACATTAGCAATAACACATTGATGGGTCTTTCCCTATCTATTGAGAAGCTGAAAATGGAAAAGAAAGCAAGAATTCAAAAGGCATGTAGATTAATTCTATTGTACTGTCAGGATTGTGACTTGGGATCACGTAGCTGAACGACATTTTTTCATCGCTATTGGGACCATGGAACTTGTTGGACTCACCCAATTGAGGAAAATAAGCTACTGGTTTTGAGATTACATAGTTCCTGTAGTAGTGATGAAACATTATGACTTTTGCTTACAAGTACAATAGACTTATATATACCTTGTTAATTGTTGTTTCCTTTGCCATCTTCAGCTTCTCAAAGGATTGACAAAGACCCACTTATTGCTTTATGTACTTATATTGTGTATAATTGCCTGTCACATGGAGTCTTGGGTGCAACAAACTAACTGTCTTCCCAAAATTCCATCAAAGTGAAGCACAAAAGCAATGTTATGACTCACTTATTTTGCATAGAAAATAACCTTATCGTGTTTGTCTTTCTTTACATTCTACTAAATCACCTTAATGCTATACATGTAGCATTGGTGATGATTTGTGGTGTCTTTTTTTGCTTCTTCATTTTTCCACATACCAGATTGAATAAATTAAAGTGACCCCCACACGAGCGGACACACAAATGAGGAGAAAAATTGATGCTTATTTGTAGGATTGTATTTGAAGTAGGAGTCTCAAATGAAAATTCTAAAAACTAAGGATGATAAAAGGCTTATGCCAAGAGGGGATGATGCATCATGCCCTCTTGTTGGATTGTCTAAAATAAATCTCTGACTTATTGTTACACTTGTTAGATTTGTAGGAAGTGAGAAGGATGGTCATAGCTGCTAACACGTAAGTATTTCTTTCGAGATGCTTCCAATTATCTCAGACTTTAGAAGATTTAAATCCTTGTATACATTATACCTCAAATTTAAGGACGTCAAGCCGGAGGGGAGGGAGATTGACTTGAGATCTATGTATTTGCAGATGTAAAGTTTACAAAACTATAGTATTGTCATTGTAGCTTTTACACATAAGAATTGAGTTGCCTCAAAAGGCACAGCAAAACTGGTCGTGTTTGGGACCTATGAAAATGCAGCTCTTTAGTTCGATTTACATAGGTATTATGCTTATGTGTCTTAAGTGGTGGAACATGGTAGCTAAGTTGAAGGGTGCAGTTCTGCCATAGTTGAAGCTGATGTAGTTCATGACCCCTAAGGCAGTCGGCATGGAGAGGATTTTGAGTCTCTTTTCAGGATAGTAAGTTGCAAATTACCTCCCACTCACTCAAAGAAAATAAACATAAGAATTTCATTTAAAAAAAAATCAATAATTCAAGCACGACCTTTGAGCAGATTATGAATGCCAAGCATTTGTGCTCAAATGGAAACAGGCAAATCAATAGGTTATCAAGCTTGGCCTTTGAGCGGTTGACTAAAGACTCGGCGAGGAAATCTGCATTTAAGGATCTTCAATCCAACAAGAAGCAAGACCAAGCGGAGGTGAGGGAATGGAGAAAAGCATTGAAGAAAGTCAGAAACTCTCTGGCTTCAATCTGATCAAGGACAAGAATGGGTATATATATATATATCTCTCTCTCTGTCACTCTTTGTCCATAATAATTAAAATTTAATCAGATCTCTCTTTATTTTCCTCTCTCTTTAAATTTATAGTCTAACTGGAACGATGCTTTGTTGTCTATAGCTTTTTAGTTGCTTCAATTCATATCTTATTCATATGCTTATTTTCTGCTTGTGTTGTCCGAACATCATGTTCAGCTAGTATTTAGATATTTTTCCTTTTACATCGTTATCTTATCAGCTATATTAATCTAACACATCCTTCACTATTGGAGTTTCTCAAATTCATCTTCCAGTTACTTACTTTACTTAATTAACCTGGACATATCCTTAAATTAGTTGGTGTACATATATAGACGTACATATATATTGGCTGATTGGTCAATTAGTTGGTGGGTCACGAGGTTCAACATATATTGGCCGATTGTTCACCTTTTTGAAAAATTCATTTTTATAAGTGACAGCTCATTAACCATGTAGTGAAGTTAAAAAATGTTTCATAATCAATGCATGTAACACACAGACACACACACGTATATATCTAAAATAGTTTGGAATACACACACACACACACACACACACACACACACACACACACACACACACACACATATATATATATATATATATATATATATATATATATATATATATATATATATATATATATATTCCAAAATATTTTAGATATTGGTTTCATTTCTTTAATTTTTCACTGCAGTAAAAAACATAAAATCTTTAATGCCACTAAACCAGCTTAGAGTCTTTTATTGATAATTCTAGTACTTCACAAGGTATGACATTATTTTTCCTTGTAAATATAAATTATAAATTGTTCACCATTTTGAAAAAATTATTTATAAGTGACACCTCATTAACCACGTAATGAAATTAATAAATGTTTCATGATCAATGCACACACACACACACACACACACACACACACATAGACATATATATCATTATTATTATAGATATTGGTTTCATTTCTTTGATTTTTCATGGCAGTGTAAAACATAAAAGCTTTAAAGCTACTAAACAAGCCTAGAGTCTTTGGTCTGTTTAAAAGACTTAGAATTTTAACTAGCCAGATTTAATTATATAACAGAACATTGTTAATGTGTAAACAAGTGCGTAAGAAAATTATGAGACTTGTCTTTCTAATGAACAAGTAGAAAATTTATAAAATAATTTGTTTGAACTGTAAAAATTTCTTTGTATGAATTCTTTAACCCATGCAGCCGGTATATTGTGAACCAATAATTTTTTAGTGATTTCAGCGGTTGATTATCAAGAATCTACGTAATGTTGTTTAATAAATATTTTTTTTTTCACTGATGTATATATTGGTAGGTATGAGATCCAAAAGTATTCATTTTAGTTGTTGATATTTCCATGTTGGACGACTGAGAAAATTACCCAACCACATAAAATATCTAAAGTTAATTTCACTCTTGTTTTAACTTTTTCAATCTTCCTGATGCTTCTTGTATTAACTGAAATCCTAACTTTTCTCTTTGTGAAACGAGCTTGGAATAAGCCATGATACATTGAGCTTGTGGACAGTGAGAACTGAGTTATTGGCCGATAGATCGATTAAGTAGGGAGTTCACAAGGTTCCACATATTTTTTTCTTTGGCGTAAAATTATAAATTATATATCATGCAAGTACTTCACAAGGGATGGCATAATTTATTCGTAAAAATATTTTGAAAATTATATTTTATAAGTAACACCTTGTTAACCATGTAACACAATTAATTAAATGTCTCATGATCAATGCACGTAATATATATGTAATATATATATATATATATATATATATATATATATATATATATATATATATATATATATATATATATATATATATACAGGAAATCTGGAGAGCCTATTCTGCCTCTGAATAATGGCTGTACATGAGTTAGAGAAAGTTTGGAAAGCACACGTTGGTGATCTACTCAGTAAAGCAGACTAACTGACCAATGATACGTATCTGATACTAGTGAAAATCCATTGTCCATCCTTCTCAGTCAGATTGAACCTCTTTATAAAGTTCTTGAATATGTGAATGAGGTATAGGACAGTTAGTCAAGATTACCCAAGCCTCCATGAGACAGGTAGACACAATGTAAGAACATTAGCAACCTCAATCAATTGACAAGCTGAAAATGGAAAAGAAAGCAAGATTTCAGAAGGCATGTAGATTATTCTACTGTCTGATTTTTTTTAAGCAAAAGTACTGAATGTGACTGAAAGACTGTTTCATCACTAATGGAAACGTGGAACAATCAGTACTTTTGCTTACAGACCATGTGAATTCTTGCTTCCTTTTCCATTTTCAGCTTTCCAATAGATTGAGAAGATCCACCACTGTCTTATTGCTAATGTTCTTACATTGTTTATAATTGCTCGTCTCATGGAGTCGTGGGTGCAGCTGGCTAACTGTTTCCCCGAAGTCTTCATCAAGTGAAACACAAAAGCCATGTTATACCTCATTTATTTTGCATATAACCTTATCATGTCTGTCTTCTTCTTTTTTACTAAATCACCTTTTTGAGATGAAAAGCATTATATATATATACCCACACACACACACACATATATATATATATATATATATATATATATATATATATATATTCTGGCTGACTGCTCTAGCTAGTTTTCTAGTCCTTGTTAAATGTGTTCACGATTACTCCAAGTTCTTCAATAGCGCCACCGACCAAGGCTTAATTTTTCAGTCTTGCAATTTTGTTACAGTTTTGGCATTATCCTTTTCTGGAATTTGACATTGAGAATTGTATGGACTGTTTCCAATTTTGATATTAATTTTCTCATTTTATTCACATTATTTAATTTTATGAATCTCATCTAAGCACATTGATCATTCGTATGATTTGCTCCACATTCCAAAGCGTAAAGAATCAATCATGTGATTTTTATTAAACCAAAGGACCCAAAAATTTATTTCTAACATCTTCGAGAACCTGCTGGCAGCATGCATTGGAACTTTTCTTTAAAAAATCATACAATTGTCCACATGGTATGGATGGTGAAGTGAACCATTTCCCTGTCCCACTCAATATGAAACAACGATATTGCCATGGAAGAATTTGATGGACATGGTCCCATAGAACGGAAGAGAAGCATTTAGTTTGCAGCCAATTCATTGAACATACATTTTGACAATATAAGGGCCGAAGCAAGCTATCTGTGATTGTTTTCAGGAAAGGAAAGAGAGCAGATTGTTGTCCACACACAAAATTTAAAGCTTATGAGTGCCAAAGAGAGGAACAAGAGGGAAGGCCGAAATAGGAAAAAGTCATGCGAAATAGACACACCAATACCTCTCTCTCCCTCTCCTAAGGGAAGAAGATGATGGAAATGGACGTGAGCCACTCATTTACCTTTTGCCAAGGGCCGAGATACCTAACTTTAATTCAATACTGGAGTTGGATGGACCTAAATACGTGAGCTGCTCATATTATGTTTTTTTTTCTTTTTTGCGTCCTTATACTAGAGTGAATAAAATCAAGCCACCACACCACACGAGTAGATATACAAAAGTTGAGCAGAAAAATGGAAGCCCATTTATAGGAATATATCCAAAGTTATGGGGTTCAAATGAAAATTGTAAAAAGTAAATGGATAAATGGATGATGTGTTGCATGGGCTCCCACGTGGTGCTCAACAATATCCACTCTCAAGACGGAGCCATGGTACGGGCTCAAGCACTCACCATCGGAAAAATATAAGGAATCATTTTTTCCCTCATTTTTTACTTTATTTATCCAGTTTTTGAAAAATATTTGTGAATGGAAGATCTAGACATGAGTTCTAGTTGACCCACTATTACAAACCCATTCCCAGCAGTACCCAGCCAATGGTCAAGAACACAAACAAGCTTTATATGTTATCTCTTTTTTTAAAATTTTTTGAAGACTTGTTTAGCAATTGGGACAAGAGTGTTATCAAGTTGTAATAAGTTTTAGTATAGATTCATGAAACACTACCTTTAGTCATTCATCAAACTGCCATAACCATTGAAATAGATTCATGGAACTGAACACTATTTATGGTGATCTTTTTAACAATAATTTTACCATTGCATTTAGATCTAAAGGTGAAATTGTGTTAGGGAGAAGTTTAGTCTTTTCAGACATACAAACATTATCTTTCTGTTATGTTTAATATATTTTATTTAAAAATTGGTTTTTGAATGAGGTGTAGCATGATTGGTCGGGAGTCAAGGTCCCATCAAGGTCAGTGTATGACTGAAAATTATCCAGCACTAGAATAGAATAAGATCATGGGTTCGCCAAAAAGGGAGTGTAGGAATGGCTATGGTAGGGTGATATTAAGACAAAAGTGTGGCTATGTATTGTAAACATAATTTTCTTCTTATCTAACACTACTTAAGTATTTAATGGTTCCAAATCACTTAATGATAAGAAGATACATGGCTTTTTTTTGGCAATCTATGATTGACATACGACCACCTTAACTTGCCAGCCCTAAACCATGTTTACATTTTCTAGAAAGGGCACATGTGAAACATGCAATCCTCGTTTCTTGGTAGGAAACTAAATAAGCCTTAAAGTGGGCATTTGGTAGCAGAAATACTCTTTGGAATGTCATAAATAAAGAGACATGATATATATATATATATATATATATATTAAAGAGACATGATATATATATATATATAAACTAAACCATGCTTCTAGTATTAATATGTCAAAAGTGACAGTTGATTTGGGCCATCTGATCTTTAGGTCAGAATCCTCAGATGTTGGCTTCTTTTTTTTTTTGAGTAATTTTTAACATCTTCTCTCTCCCCGATGCCTTCATCCTTTCATGATTTTCTCAATCCCTTCCTCGATCCCTCATCCACAAGTGCCGGCAGCAGCCTCACTCTCCTCCCCAAATCCGCCGTTTTGTGTTAGCAAAAGATGGGTGGATTATTCCACCCATCTCTGCTGCCACCACCGGCATCCCAAGAATTGGTGTGGTCTTGGCGGCCCCTCCGCCAAGCTTTGTTAAACCAGGGATGCCACTTAACACAGCTGGGTGGGAGGAAGAGGGAAGGAGGCATCATAGAATATTGCATAAAACATCGCTTCTCAAAACAGGTAGCTCAATTGTGGTTCCTATCTTATCCATGTCAAAATGTGAAGACAACATTCATGGTATCTCTATACATACAAATTAGATAATATTTGCAATACATCATCTCCAAAGAGGATTTACACAGTAGTGAGATTATATGATTGATGAAACAACTCCCACAAACATGATTGTTAAAATCTAAGGGCACTGGTTATAGAATATTTGCTTAAAAATAAATCTATTCTGAATCTGAATCCCTTTACATATTTATGTATACCTGAATCTGAATTTGAACCAGACCTGATGTCTATTCTTAAATCAGAAGCTTCAATGGAATTATCCAATCCAAATGGGACATACATTGATATCCTTACAGAGAATGAACAGTGGAGATAGGCTATGCCAATAACTGAACACATTGAAGTTCTTGAGACAGTTTGGTTCTCATTTTTAATTCATCAGTCCTTCTGCAATAAAAGAAAATTGCTAAAATGGTTCCCATAAGCAACATGGCCTCACGTAAAACAGAGTTCCAGTGACCCATCACTCTTGTCCAACAGATAGTAAAATTTGAAACAGTTTAGTAGATCATTCTAGTCAAGTAGTTCATATCCCACGAGTTAGGAATTTGATATCAAGTTTTATGGTTGAATCTCAAACTCAGTACTGATCCAATTTTAGAAATACAGGATTACAAAGAGAACCTAAAAAATGGATTTAAGTAATTTAAAATATGATGCACACGATATATATTCAAGATATTCAATAGCTTCTTTCTTATATCAACTAAAATCCTAACTTCTCTTCATGAAAAAGGAGCTTGGATGGAGCCATGACACATTTAACTACAGCATATATTGATTGAAGATCAGGACTATGAAAACTAATTTATAGGCTGATTGGCCAATTAGTTGGTGATTCACAAGGTTCGACATTAGTATTTTTTGTCTTTGGCATAAAAATATAAATAATAATTACTCTAGCACTTCACAAGCTATGAAATAATTTTTTAATAAACATATAAATTATAGCTCATTCATCTTTTTGAAAATTTTATTTCATATGTAACATGTTGCTAAACATGTAACAAAATTAATTAAATGTCTCATAATCAATGCATATATATATATATATATACATATATATATATATATATATATTTCATTCACAAATACTAATATTGAAATCTGAAATTTCCATTACTGTTATCAAATATGTTGTGGCACAAACATTTTTACAAGTGCATATCGCTTGCACATTTGAATAATTTGCTGCACTAATGCTAGAACTATATCACCCATTGTATAAATCTATGACATCTAGTTTTTAAGCAATGTTGGATGTGAAGGGTCATTTAGCCAACTCTATTTTCTCCTTTAAAGCACAAGCATAAGTTAGGAAACTTAGATACAAATACATGAAGTTTGGAATGTACAATTAGTAGTGGTAAATGATAAATGGCATCTGATGTCAACAATTATATTGAAATCTAAAATTGTCATTCTTGTCATGACAGACACATCAAAAATGTTAACAACAACATTGAAACCTAAAATTGTCATTCTTGTTTTGATACATTGAAACCTGAGTTTTTTACTTATGCATATAGTGTTGTTTGAAACGTTATTTTCCAATATCTTTCCATCTCACATATATTTTTTTCTATAAATTTGGTTGTCGAAGGACAAATCCAAGTATCTTACTGAGCTTCCTAGTGTGATCTCCAGTTTTAATCAGTGGTTTGAGAAGGTATGGTATCACGGCCAAAGTGAGGGGAGAAAAAATCAATATGTAATTTCACTTACCATGTATAGAAGTTGTGAAAGTTACATTTCAACCCTCTTCAAAATTTTAAAACTTTGGTTTGGCCATTCTAATAAAAAATTCCTAGCTCTGCCTCTACTTGGTTAATGATGGTACTTCTTGCACTTGCTTTTCTTAAAAAATTCTGTGTTATATGATATATGGTTCATGGCTTTCACCTGACATTTGTCACTATTTGTGATTTTAATTACACAATTTCTTGTTGTTATTATTTTTGTACCTTCACCTTCGAAGGTGATTTTGCTATTTTAGCAGTACATCACTTGCCATCGCTGTAGTAATCCCTACCTTGAAACATATGGACAAGTTACGGAAAAAAGGAATTGGTGCAGCAGGTGCATGGCCTTTGTGCGTGACTTAGTTTAGACTTCAGGAAGTTAGTTAGTCAGGATTACATAAGGCTCCATGAGACTGGTAGACACAATGTAAGAACGTTAGCAATGACATGCTGGTTGGTCTTTCTCAGTCCATTGAGATGCTGAAAATGGAAAAGAAAGCAAGAATTTAGAAGGTGTGTAGATTAGTTCTACTCTACTGTCTGCATTTTTTTGTAAGCAAAAGTACTGATTGTGACTGAAAGACATTGTTTCATCACAATTGGAAACATGGAACAGTCAGTACTTTTGCTTACAGTTACAATAGAAGTATACATACCTTTTCAATTGCTGCTTCCTTCGCCATTTTCAGCTTCTCAATGGATTGACAAAGAGCCACCATGTCTTATTGCCAATGTTCTTACATTGTGTATAATTTGCTTGTCTCATGGAGTCTTGGGTGTAGTTGTTTAATTGTCTTCCTGAAGTCCACGTCAAGTGAAGCACAAAGCCATGTTATGCCTCATTTATTTTGCATATAACCTTATCATGTCTGTCTCTCTCTTTACATTCTACTAAATCACCTTTTTGAAAGAAAGAGCATTATATATATATATATATATATATATATATATATATATATATATATATATATATATATATATATATATATATATATATATATATATATATATATATTATATCTCTCTCAGTGTGTGGCTATAGATTGGAAGTTGTCATTGAATAACAATAGCAATTAATAGAATTGGCATTAATTTATGTTGTCTCTTTTGCCTTCTTCATTTTCCAGAAATATTCCTTATTCTACTATAAATTTGGAAGAGGTATGTAGTTTCCCCAGCTAACATCACAAGGATTTTTGGATCCAGCTTCCAAGTAGAAGATCTGGACCCAAGTTCTAGTGGAACGACTATGAGAAACCCCTTCCCTATAAAAAAGGTGGATTTACCGACGAACTCAAAATGTCAGTAAAAGTTTTATTGATGTATGTAGAGGTCAACGGCAAATAAAATGTTGGTAAAGCTTTTACTGACATCTATAGAGGCCGTCAACAAAGAACATGTTGGTAAAAACTATCATCAACATTTTTGTGGCACATATTGCTGCGCGCATTGGTGTAGGCATCTTCAATGACGCATGATCACTCCAACGTGAAGTTGGGTTGAGAGAAAAATGAAGAGAAAAATTTGATGGGCAATTTTAATCATCTAATATTTGTTTATACATTCTCTCATTTATCTCCCAACCGTCCATTTACGTTAGATGAGACAGCCTTCATGAATCAGCATTCACTCACTCATATATATGCACATATATATATATGTATATGTATATATATACATATATATATATATATCTTATTCAGTTGAAAATAAAAGGCCAAAGTGCTGAATGAAACTAAAAATGGAGTTTTATAGGAATGTAATTGTTGCTTAAAAAATGGAGTGAAACGTTAATACCATGGATCGTTATTGTCCTTTATATCGGTTTGATTCAGTTGTGCCAATTTGATGAACCACAACATTTTTTTTTTCATATTTTTACTTGAGTAATGAAAGTAAAAGGTTTAATTAGTGTGCATCAGAAAATTTTCGCACACTCTATCATGTCCTATTAAGTACCACGGAAAATGGTGAACCAAGCTAATAGTAAACAAAATTGTTGTAATTAGTATGCTAAATTCAGGACTTAGTGTGTGTATTCAGTTGACTGAGCGCTAGTACAAGGAAAGAGTTGAACGTGACATTGAGAAAAAGAATTATTGGGTTTTGTAAAATTAATGGACTGGGTTGAAGACGGTGCTGCTACCTGATGACGACAATGTAGTCCAGAACCGGGATAGAGATGGGAGGAGGTGCTTATTGGCCTATTTACATGGGAACACAGTTTCATGTCCCTGTTAATATAGGGTATAGTTCTTTATGGCTTATTTGGCAGTGGTTACAATGACACACTGTTTCATGTGTCAGCACTAATAATTGGAGAAACTACTCATGAAACATTATGTCATAGTACTACATGAATGTCCCTCTATTTTTAAGAATCATACGTACATGTATTACTATTCTGATTGCTGAACAAGCCCTTAAGAAACGTTGTGTCAAGATATTTTTTAAGATATAATTTACTTTCTGTCACACGAGTATGATACATACTTTTATTTACTTTAAGATTGTAGAACTGAGATCAATTCACCACTTATGTGTCACCCAACAATTCGGTTCTAAGATAGAAAAAATCACAACTGCTTTGTTTCTTGACGGGTCGATGCCTTAATGAGCATCAATGGGGTATTTTTGCATTGCAGATGCTTGTTTATATATCTCAATGAATGGTCGTCATTATGAGCATTGATGACGCACCATTTTGTGGTCAGCAATGCTGGAGTCTCCTCATTGACTAGGTGATGTTTTTTTGGGTGAGCAGAAAGGCCCACTGCTTGACTAAAGACTGAAGTCTAAACTTAAGCCCTTGCCATTTCAGGGTTGAGGTCTTCTTAGGGTAAAAGGTCTGCTTGACATGCCATTCCACTGTACTTGTATATATGTGACCTCCTTTTTTGTAGTACAGAAAGTTGTTCAGAATGAAAACTAGCTGTTAACCTGTCCATCTTGTTCATTGCAATAACATCCTTTAGAATGGATATGCAGATGGCTGCAGGTGGAGAGATTTTAAAGTCCAGTGTTTGTGTTCAAACAGAAACACACATAGTGGTGCACTAGTCATTAAAATTTCAATAGTTTATGTGAATGATCAAGTATCTCAACTTAATTAGTCCGCATTTTCTCAAATTGTGATGATAAATAAAAAGGTTAAAATATATGGTGATTTGTTGCAGACGTGATTTGTTCAAAATGAAACTTGAAGGCACGTAGTTTGAATTCTCAACCTAGCTGGAAGTATATATTTGCTAAAATAAAGTAAGATGAAATATATGGTGAAGATTATTAGGATAAATGATCATACCCGTTACTCCTATCAAGTCGTTGCTGGGTACATGGCTTCCCTGGATATGGCAAAGTTGTTTTTTTGTCTTTTTTTTTTTAGTTCTTTCAATAATGAAAAATGGTTCAGTAAGGGCAGATTGGATTTGGATTGGTGTACTATGTACTGTGCTCAAGACCCAATGCATGTCACACCATATTAATGGGCCCTGAAAATAAAACTTTCCCTACATTTTCTCTCTTTGTCATTGGGTGTTCAGCAACATGAACATTAAGAGGAGTTCTATGAATATATATCAAAATTACAATAGGTTCGTGAAAATGCATGTCTTTAGTTTGATTTACATGGGTAATATGCTTATGCGTCTTAAGTGGTGGAACATGGTAGCTAAGTTGAAGGGTGCAGTTTTGCCATACTTGAAGCTGATGCAGTTCATGACCCCTAAGGCATGGGGCATGGAGATGCTTTTGGGCCTCTTTTCAGGATGGTAAGTTGCTAAAAAAATCAATCATTCAAGCACACCTCTCATTTTGTGCAGGTAGACAGTTGTAAGTGCAGATTATGAATGCCATCATTTGTGCTCAAATGGAAATAGGCAAATCAAAAGGTTATCAAGCTTGGCCTTTGAGCGGGCCATTAAAGACTCGGTGAGTTAAGTGCACTGGTTTGTCCATGTAACACATATACGGCAAAAAGAAACATGGTATGGGTCGCAATGTTGTGGAAATTATCTAAAAAAATATTATTTTTTAGACTTTTAATTTCTTTCAGTTTTTCTATCTCTATAAAAAGCTTTTTTTATTAACCAAGAGTATGTTTGTAATGATCTATATTACCGCAGGAAAATTTCATGCGTTGTGTGTCGTACATAACCTGCTTTGGTCGAAGACAATTTTTTTTAATGGAAATGTGGAGACACATATTTAGAATTTGTAATCAGTAATTCAAAACAGAAGTTTATATTTGCTAAAATGAAATAAAATGAAGGCATACATGCCCTCACTGGATATAGCAATCTTGTTTTTATTAGTAATGAAAATGTGGTGAAGGATTGGGACCGAGGATGCATAATCAGGTTCTTTCAATATTGACAAATGGTTCATTAATTAGACAGAATGGATATGGGTTGGTGTGCCTTGCAGTATTCATGGGAACAAACACAGTATTGGCACATGTAACATCAGATTGTTGGGCCCTTGCAAGAAAATTGCCCCTCCATTTTTCCTTTTTTATGTTTTTAGAGGTGTTTTGCAACATGAGTTTGATGAATTTGAATTAATAATTAGAATAGATTTCATGAAACATTATTTTTTATGTTTCATCAAACTATCAGAATCTTTGCAATAGATTTATGAAATACTAAACTAGTGTTTATGATGCCAAACATGTATTGTTGGGCTTTCGTTTTACTCTAATTTTGTCATTAAAATTAAATTTGTGTTGAGGGTTTGGCCGTTTCAGACATCCAAACATTTTCTTTCTGTTATGTTTAATCTACATTGCTTAAAATTTGCAATGTGAATGAGGTGTAGTGTGTTCGGTGGGGATTCAAGGTCCCATATGGGTGACCTTGATAGATTTTTTACTTGGCACTAGAATAGAATAAGGTCATAAGGTTGCCAGAAAGGACGTGTATCAATGGTTATGGTAGTTTGAAGTGTTTCTCAGCTTCAGGGTGCGAAGACACCAGAAAGTGTTTCATTGGACATCTTTATGACGGCCTTGAGGAGCGTGGTATTTCCGCCTTCATAGACAATGGAAGGTTGGAAAAGGGGGAGGATATTGAGAAACTATTTGAATACATAGTGAGGTCCAAGATATTTGTCCTCATCCAATCCAAATACTTTGCAAATGGTGCTTGAAAGAGGTGACCAAAAGTGTGGAGTGCAGGAAGGAGATAATGCCAGCCTTGGTGTGGAAACTTCCGGTGTCTGCAACCAGAACTGGCCCTTCAAATCTGCGTTTAAGGATCTTCAATCCAACAAGAAGCAAGACCATGTGGAGGTAAGGAAATGGAGGAAGGCAATGAAGAAAGTTAGAAATCTCTCAGGATTCAATCTGATCAAGGACATGAATGGATATATGTCTCTCTCTCTCTCTCTCTCTCTCTCTCGCTCTTTCTCCAGAATCATTAAAATTTAATCAGATCTCTTTCTTTTCCTCTTTATTTAAATTTATAGTCTGACTAGAAGGATGCATAGTTGTCTATAGCTTTTCAGTTGCTTCCATTCATATCATATTCATATCCTTATTTTCTGCTTGTGATGTCCCAACATCATGCTCAGCTGGCTTTAGATATTTTTCCTTTAAAACCATTATCTTATCAGCTATATTAATCTTACACAGCCTTCACTATTGGAGTTTCTCAAATTCGTCTTCCAGTTACTTACTTTACTTAATTAACCATGAGAAAATTTAAGACAGTGATTTTTTGTTGAGACTGCTATATAGATATACATATATATTGGCCAATTGGTCAATTAGTTGGTGGGTCACAAGGTTCAACATTTTTTTTCTCTTTGGCACAAAACTATATAACATATCATTCTATAAGACATAGTTTCCTTGAAATATAAATCATAAATTGTTCACCTTTTTGAATAATTTATTTTTATAAGTAATGGCTCGTAACCATGTAATGAAGTTAAAAAATGTTTCATAATCAATCCATGTAACACACACACACACACATACATATTGAAAATATTTTGGAATATATATATATATATATATATATATATATATATTCCAAAATATTTTAGATAATGGTTTCATTTCTTTATTTTTTCGTGACAGTAAAAAACGTAAAAGCTTTAAAGCTACTAAATCATCTTCAAGTCTTTTATTGATAATTCTACTACTTCACAAGGTATGACATCATTTTTCCTTGAAAATATAAATCATAAATTTTTCACCTTTTTGAGAAATTTATTTATAAGTAACACTTCGTTAACCATGTAATGAAATTGATAAATGTTTCATGATCAATGCACACTCACACACACACAGACAAACGTATATATATAGACATATATATCAAAATTATTATAGATATTGGTTTCATTTCGTTGACTTTTCATAACAATTTATCATACATTTTGACAATATAAGGGCCGAAGCAAGCTATCTGTGAATGTTTTCAGGAAAGGAAAGAGAGCAGATTGTTGTCCACACACAAAATTTAAAGCTTATGAGTGCCAAAGAGAGGAACAAGAGGGAAGGCCGAAATAGTAAAAAGTCAGGCGAAATAGACACACCCATACCTCTCTTTCCCTCTCCTAAGGGAAGAAGATGATGGAAATAGACGAGAGCTGCTCATTTACCTGCTGCCAAGGGCCGAGATACCTAACTTTAATTCAGTATTGGAGTTGGGTGGACCTAGATTCAATTGCATGGGGCAGCTTCAGGAGACCTGGGTCGCTGTCTCATTATATATTTAGTGCTTTGTGGAAAAAAAAAATCTTCTGCATGTTTGCTGCTGCCCATGAAAAACGAACTGATGAACTGCACAAAAACTAGGAGCCACTAGTTGGTGAAAGGTTGCAGTGGGCAGCCTTGCCAGCCATCAACAGAGAATTTGGTGTGGAAGCCACTATGTACCTCGCATTTGACTTCGGGTCCGATTGTTTTCCATGCTGAGAATATGTGCCACCACATGGAAGAACAGCCTGGGTAAGAGTCGATGATCCATGGGCTTCTGCGAGCTGTGTATCTGGCCCTTATTATATTCAAGCAACCGGAATTAGTTTGCAAGGCTTTGCAAACTAAAGCTAAAAGAGATGCATGGTTAAAGTCAGTTAGCCTCCTTAAACCATCTTACCTTTCTCTTTTGGGAGGCAAAGGTGGCGCATCTGACCAGATGGCTATTGCGGCAAATTTCAGAATTACCCAACCCTCGATATTGGGGGCCGGCAGGGCCTTGTAATTTTTTAAAAGAAATAATTTATTGATTAATTATTTTTAGTATTACATGTTTTTGTGGTTGTTTAATGATTACAATTCCTTTTCTACTTGATAAGAGATTATAAATTAAAAAGTGAAAGTTATTTAAATGAGGTACATGGCCTTTATGCTTCACTTGGTTTAGACTTTAGGAAGGCAATTAGTCAGGATTACCCATGCCTCGTTGAGACCGGTAGACACAATGTAAGAACATTAACAATAACACACTGGTGGGTCTTTCTCAGTCCATTGTGAAGCAGAAAATGGAAAAGGAAGCAAGAATTCAAATGGCACGTAGATTAATTCTGTTCTAGAGTCGGTAATTTTCGTAATCAAAAGTGTTGATCGTGACGTGGGATCACGTAGCTGGAAGGCATTGTTTCATCGCCATTGGAACCATGGAACAATCAGTACTTTTCCTTACAATTACAATAGAATTATGCATACCTTCCTTCCTTTGCCATTTTTAGCTTCTCAAAGGATGGACAAAGACCCACCAGTGGCTTATTGCTAATGTTGTTATATTGTGTATAGTTCCTGTCTCATTTAGTCTTGGGTGCAGTTGACTAACCGTCTTCCCAAAGTTCAAGCCATGTGAAGCACAAAAGCCATGCATGTTATACCTCATTTATTTTGTGTATAACCCTTATCATGTCTGAATCTCCCTTTACCTTCTACTAAATCACCTTTTGAGAATAACATGCGGAATATATATATATATAACACACAATCGGATTGCTAAAAAATGGAAACATGATATTAAAAGGCATTTGCAATTAATAGCATTGTTGATCATTTATTGTGTTTTTTTGTCTTTTTTACCTCCACATACAAGAGTGAATAAAATGAAGCCACCAGCACATGAGTGGATACACAAAAGTTGAGGAGAAAAATGAGGCTCATTTATAGGAATATATACAAAGTTATGGGGCTCAAATGAAAATTGTAAAAAGTAAAGTGGATAAATGAATGACGCACTGCATGGGCTCCCTCGTGGTGATCAATAATTTCCCCTCTCAAGAATGATCCATGGTATGGACACAGGCACTTACCGTCAGAAAAATATAAGCAATGTCTTCTCCCCAATTTTTACTTTATTTATCCACTTGCTCATTTTTTAGAAATATTTGTGAGTGGAAGATCCAGACATGAATTCTAGTGGACCCACTATGACAAACCCATTCCTTCCACACAAAAAAGTTAAAGCTTATGAGCACCATTGAGAGGAACAAGAGGGAGGGCCGAAATAGGAAAAAGTCTGGTGAAATAGGCACACCAATACCTCTCTCTTCTGCTCCTAACGGAAGATGATGATAGAGATTGATGTGATCTGCTCATTTACCTACTGCCAAGGTCCGAGATACTTATGCGTATAGGTTTTAAATTTGAATAATTTGCTGCACTAGTGCTAGAACCATACCACCGATTGTATAAAGTCTATGTCATCTTTGTTTTTAAATGTTGTTGGAAGTGAGGGGTTTTCTGGCAAACTGTATTCTCTCAAATAAAGCAAAAGCACGTGTTAGGAAAACTTAGATACAAATACTCGAAATTTGGACAGTACAATTGGTAGGGTAAATGATAAGTGGCCTTCAACGTAAACAATAATATTCAAACCTAAAATTGTCATTCTTGTCATGGTTACATGAGAAATTTCTTCAACGATATTGAACCCTAAAATTGCCATTCTTGTGTTTTATACACAGAAATTTGAGTTTTTTTTACTTATGTGTATAATGTTGCCAGAAACATTACCTTCTGATATATTTCCACTAACATGTATTTTTTCTATAAATTTGATTGTTGAAGCTGGACAAATCCAAGTATCATACAGAGCCTGCAAATGTATGGTACAAAAGAATTTGTTAATTGATTTATTATTTTTAGTATTACATGTTTTTGTTGTTGCTTAATGATTATAATTCGTTATTATAAATTAAAAAGTGGTCCTAATTTAAATGAGGTACATGGCCTTTATGCTTCACTTGGTTTAGACTTTAGGAAGACAGAATGTAAGAACATTAGCAATAACACACTGGTGGGACTTTCTCATTCCACTGTGAAGCTGAAAATGGAAAACGAAGCAAGAATTCAGAAGGTATGTAGATTTATTCTATTCTACTGTTTGCATTTTTTTTGTAAGCCAAAGTATTGATCGTGATATGGGATCACGTAGCTGGAAGGCATTGTTTCATCACCATTGGAACCATGGAACAATCAGTACTTTTGCTTACAATTACAATAGAATTACACCTTCCTTCCTTTGTCATTTTCAGCTTCCCAATGGATGGACAAAGACACACTAGTAGCTTATTGATAATGTTGTTACATTGTGTATAATTGCCTGTCTCATGAAGTCATGGGTGCAGCGTACTAACCATAACCATCTTCCCGATGTCCAAGCCAAGTGAAGCACAAAAGCCACACATATTGTACCTCATTCATTTTGTGTATAGCCTTTGTCATGTCTGTCTCTCCCTTTAACTTTTACTAAATCACCATTCGAGAAGAAAATGCAGAAAATACACACACACACACACACACACATATATATATACACACACACACACTAAAAACTGGAAACTTGACAATAAAAGACAATAACAATTAATAGCATTGTTCAAACAGATAATACATAGGTTAAGTATTGGATGAATGCAAAACTGGACAATTCTATAGTAAAGAAAGAAATAAGAAGACTAGTTAATGATATCAAACTTTTTTATTTTACAATTGAACTAGTCAAATCAGCAGAAAATGTGTATGCAGACTTACTGTCTTGAGATAAACGGTTTTGATTTTGTAGATCCTGAAGATCAAAATCATAAATTTAGAATCAGACCTAGAAAGCTTAAAAACTTGGAAAGAACAAGTGGAAACTATATTAAAAGAACTACTAGTGAAGGAAGAACCAGTTAGGACAAAGATAGAAATAGTAAAAAAACAAAAAGAGATAGCAATACCAGTCAAACCCAGGTTTAAAAACCCGAACCTAAATAGTAAATTCTAGAAACCTCAGATCCAGATAAACCCAGTCCAGTTCATACTGCATCAGACCCAAACCTATGTCCAAACTATCCAGTAGGAAAAAAAAGAAAGCCAGTCCATGACAGTAAACAACTATCTAAGAAACTTAAAGAAAATAACTGACTACCTAAATAAGAACCCCACAGAAAAAGCTACCCGAGGAAAAGGATATATTACTATACCATATCTGGGTCAAAATAAACTTTTTGCATATCCAAGACGGACCCAAATCTAGTCAGGATGACACACAGTTATGGACTCCTGCATATAGTTTATACATAGACCGGAAAATTAGTGGAACAAATACCGGAACTATGTAAGGCCACCAAACATTACCTTGAAGTAACTAAGGCACCATTGGTCTATGTAAGAGTATATGCTGCTCAAGCAGAATTACTCAAAGAACAAATATTACCTCCCATAAATTCTACTCCCAGATATGCCAAATTTCTTTGAAAAAAAAGGCCAAGGGATGTCCAATCAATCTTTGATGAATTACTACACCAGTATAATGAAACCAATGTATGGATGTATGAGTCCAAGAGCTATCAGATTATATATTCACAACCACAGAAGACTAAAGAAGGCACTAAAGAGGAGACCCTCAAATGGCTCGAGAAACTTATATCACTAGATAAGCCAGCTCAAACAAGAGCTATCAAGGGACAGTTAATGGGAATCAGCAGTATGAAAGAATATTGCAAGGTTATGCAGAAGTATCCAGAACATCAATGTAATGAATGTTCCAAAGCGAAAGAACCATACAAAGTAATACTTTAAGAATTACCAGCCCACCCTCCACTCACTACCTATAAAGGAAAAGCTGTGGAGGACTGATATGACTTAAAGTAAAAGGGAAATATACAACATAATTATGGTATGAAGAAAAGCAAAGATACACACTATGGAGGAGAAAAGCAAAGATGCGCACTATGGAGAGAAATCCAGAAAAAGGAAAAGTAATGGCCGATGCTGATTAGTCAGAAAAAGACATAAAGGCAAATTCCTAGATACACATTCAGAGTGAAGAAAGAAAAAGAGCGATTGGATGGAGACATAAGATGCACACTCACTACGCACTAGCCAGATTCGATGGAAAAGAAATATACGCACTAACTGTGCACTAAGGGGAAATAAAGCGGCTATAAGAAGGCAAAGAAGAGTTCAGTTGGGGCTACCTCTGTTTCATCCTCAAACTCTAGAGCTCTCCTCCTTGTTTCTGCTCACTCTCTTGAGATCTATGTATTTGAACATGTAAAGTTTACAAAACTATAGTATTGTCATTGTATCTTTTACACATAAGAATTGAGTTGCCTCAAAAGGCACGGCAAAACTGATCGTGTTTGGGACCTGTGAAAATGCAGGTCTTTAGTTCGATTTACATGGGTATTATGCTTATGCGTCTTAACTGGTGGAACATGGTTGCTAAGTTGAAGGGTGCAGTTCTACCATGGTTGAAGCTGATGCAGTTGATGACCCCTAAGGCAGGGGGCATTGGGAGGCGTTTGGGCCACTTTTCAGGATGGTAAGTTGCTAATTACCTCCCACTCACTAAAGAAAAAAAAACATAAGAATTTCAGTTTTTTAAACAAATCAATCATTCAAGCACACCTCTCATTAGGTGCAGGTAGACAGTTGCAAGTGCAGATTATGAATGCCAGCATTTGTGCTCAAATGGAAACGAGCAAATCAAAAGGTTATCAAGCTTGGCCTTTGAGCGGGCCATTAAAGACCCGGTGAGTTAAAGTGCACCGGTTTGTGCATGTAACACATATATGGCAAAAATAAAACATGGTAGGGGTTGCAATGTCATGAAAATTATCTAAAAAATATATATTTTTTAGACTTTTAATTTCTTTCTGTTTTTCTTTCTCAGTTAGCGCATGAATATTTCATGCACTGTGTGGCGTACATAACCTGCTTTGGTCGAAGACAATTTTTTTTAATGAAAATGTGGAGGCACATATTTAGATTTTGTAATCAGTAATTCAAAACAGAAGTTTATATTTGCTAAAATAAAATAAAAGGAAGGCATACATGCCTTCACTGGAGATTGCAATGCTGTTTTTTATTAGTAATGAAAACGTGGTGAAGGATGGGAACCAAGATGCATAATCGGGTTCTTTCAACATTGACAAATGGTTCGTTAATCAGACAGAATGGATGTGGGTTGGTGTGCCTTGCAGTGTGCATGGGAACAAATACAGTATTGGAACATGTAACATCAGATTGTTGGGCCCTTGCAAGAAAATTGCCCCTCCATTTTTCCTTTTTTTTTTTTTTAGAGGTGTTTTGCAACATGAGTTTGATGGATTTGCTTTAATAATTCGAATAAATTTCATGAAACATTGTTTTTTATGTTTCATCAAACTATCAAAATCTTTGCAATAGGTTTATGAAATAGTGAACTAGTGTTTATGATGCCAAACATGTCTTATGGGCTTTTCCTTTTACTCTAATTTTATCACTAAAAGTAAATTTGTGTTAAGGGTTTCTTTGGTCATTTTGGACATCCAAACATTTTCTTTCTGTTATGTTCAATCTACATTGCTTTAAATTTGCTTTGTGAATGAGGTGTAGTGTGTTCGGTGGGGAGTCAAGGTCGCATATGGGTGACCATGATAGTTTTTTTATTTGGCAATAGAATAGAATTAGGTCATAAGGTTGCTAGAAAGGACTCAGGGATGCCACTTAACACAGCTGAGAGGGAGGAAGAGGCAATGAGGGACGGAGAAAGCAGTGCGAGAGAAACTGTTGAAAAAAATTTAATTAAAAAAAAACAAAAGAGCTAGAATCTGAGTCAAAAGACTGGATGGCTCAAAACATTTGTCATTTTGACAAATAAATACCAGTCATGGTTTAGCTTCTCTCTCTCCCTCTCCTTTTCTCTTTATCTACCTATATATATATATATATATACAAAAGCATCTTCTTTCTTAAAGAACAACACAATGGAAACATCATTTTATCTTACTGAATGCTCCATTGAAGCCTAAATAAATAATGGATCATCATTTATAGAAGTCAGAATTCATTCAAAGGGGATTTCCTGGCTTAAAATTTCATCTACAGCCACATTTTTTTTCTGTTGGTATGTTGGAATGGGGCGTACAGAATATTGCAGAAAACATCACTTTTCAAAATAGGCAGCTCCATTGTGGTTTCATCTTATCCCTGTCATAATGCAAAGACAACACTAATGGAATCTCCGTACATGCCAATTAGATATATATGCAATACATCATCTCCAAAGAGAGTTTACACAATAGTGAGATAACATATGTTTGATGCAACAATTCCCACAAGCATGATTTCCAAAATTTAAGGGTATTAGTTATAGGATATTCACTTAAAAGTAAGTCTAATTTGAATGTGAAATCCCATTGCATATTTATGTATATCTGAATCGAATTTGAACATGACTTGATGTCAACTCTTAAATCAGCAGCTGATTTGGTTTCCTTATCCTATATTAAATTTTTTCATATCTGATCTTTTTAGAAGGTTCAATGGGATTATCAAATCCAAATGGGACATACATTGACATCCTAATGGAGAATGGATCGTAGATATCCATACACATCAACAACCTTGAGCTATTTCACTCTCATTTCCAATTCCATAATCCTTTTGAAATAAAACAAAAGTGCTACGATGGTTCCCATAAGCAATATGGGCTCACATAAAACAGAGTTCTAGCGACCCATCACTCTTGTCCAACAGATGGTAAAATTTGAAACTGTTTAGTAGATCAATCTAGTGAAGTAGTTCATATCTCACGAGTTGGAATTTGATATCAAGTTTCATGACTGAATCTCAAACTCAGTACTGATCCGATTTTAGAAATATAGGATTACAAAGAACACCTAAAAAATGGATTTAAGTAATTGAAAACATGATGCACACAATATACATTGATTGAGGATCCATGACACATTTAACTGAACATATATTCATTGAGGATCAGGACTATGGGAACTAATTTATAGGCCGATTGGCCAATCAGTTGGTGATTCACAAGGTTCGACGTTAGTATTTTTCGTCTTTTGCATAAAAATATAAATAATAATTACTCTAGCACTTCACAAGCTATGAGATAATTTTTTTCATGAAAATATAAACTATAGCTCATTCATCTTTTTGAAAATTTTATTTCATATGTGACATGTCGCTAAACATGTAAGGAAATTTAATTAAATGTCTCATAATCAATGAATATTTATATGTATATATATATATATATATATATGGCATTCAAAAATATTAATATTAAAATCTGAAATTTCCATTACTGTTATCAAATATGTTGTGACAAACTCTTTTACAAGTACGTATTGCATGCAAATTTGAATAATTTGCTGTACTAATGCTAGAACTATATCACCCATTCTATAAATCTATGACGTCTAGTTTGTAAGCAATGTTGGATGTCAGGGGTCACTTAGCCGACTCTATTATCTCAATTAAAGCACAAGCATATGTTAGGAAAACTTAGATACAAATACATGAAGTTTGGAATGTACAATTGGTAGTAGTAAATGATAAATGGCATCCAATGTCAACAATAATATTGAAATCTACAATTACCATTCTTGTTATGATACACACATAAAAAATGTAAGCAACAATATTGAAACCTAAAATTGCCATTCTTGTTTTGATACATCGAAACATGAGTTTTTTTATTTATGCATATAATGTTGCCTGAAACATTATTTTCCAATATCTCTCCTGCTCACGTATATTTTTTTGATAAATTTGGTTGTTGAAGGACAAATCCAAGTATCTTACTGAGCTTCCTTGAGCTAATCTCATGTTTTAGTCAGTGGTTTACGAATGTATGGTATCAGGGGCAAAGCCAGGGGAGGCTGACAGGGGTCATAGAAAAAATCTATATGTAATTTCACTTACCATGTACAGAAGTTTTGAAAAATTACATTTCAACCCTCGTCAAAATTTTAAAACTATGGTTTGTCCATTCTAATAAAAAATTACTAGCTCTGCCTCCTTTTGGTTAGTGATGGTACTTCTTGCACTTGTTTTTCTTAAAAAACTCTGCACTATATGATATATAGTTCATGGCTTTCACTTGACATTTGCCACTCTTTGTGATTTTAATTACACAGTTTCTTGTTATTATTATTTTTGTACCTTCACCTCCAAAGGTGATTTTACTATTTTAGCAGCACATCACTTGCCATTGCTGTAGTAATCCCTACCTTGAAACATGTGGACAAGTTACAGATAAAAGGAATTGGTCCAGCGGGTGCATGGCCTTTGTGCTTCACTTAGTTTAGACTTCAGGAAGACAGTTAGTCAGGATTACCCAAGCCTTCATGAGACAGGTAGGCACAATGTAAGAACATTAGCAATAACACACTAGTGGGTCTTTCTCAGTCCATTGAGATGCTGAAAATGGAAAAGAAAGCAAGAATTCAGAAGGTGTGTAGATTAATTCTATTCTACTGTCTGCTTGTTTTTGTAAGCAAAAGTACTGGTTGTGAATGAAATACATTGTTTCATCACTATTGGAAACATTGAACAGTGAGTACTTTTGCTTACAGTTACAATAAAAGTATGCATACCTTTTGAATAGCTACTTGCTTCGCCATTTTCAGCTTCTCAATGGTTTGACAAAGAGCCACCACTGTCTTATTGCCAATGTTCTTACATTGTGTATAATTTGCCTCTCTCATGGAGTCTTGGGTGCAGCTGTTTAATTGTCTTCCCGATGTCCACATCAAGTAAAGCACAAAGCCTTGTTATACCTCATTTATTTTTCATGTAACCTTATCATGTCTGTTTGTCTCTTTACATTCTACTAAATACCTTTTTGAGAAGAAAAAACATTGTATATATATATATATGTATCTCTCTGTGTGTGTGGCTAAAGATTGGAAGTTGTCATTGAATAACAATCACAATTAATAGAATTGGCATTGATTTATGGTGTCTCTCTTGCCTTCTTCATTTTTCAGAAATATTCCTTATTCTACTATAAATTTGGAAGAGGTATGTAGTTTCCCCTGCTAACATCACAACGATTTTCGGATCCTGCTTCCAAGTAGGAGATCTGGACCCAAGTTCTAGTGGAACCACTATGAGAAACCAATGCCCTTTAAAAAAAAGGTGGATTTATTGAGGGCCTCAAAATGTCAGTAAAAGTTTTGCTGAAGTATGTCGAGGTGGAAAGTGAATAAGTGTTGGTAAAACTTTTACTGACGTCTATAGAGGCCATCAGTGAAGAAAACGTCGGTAAAACTACCACCAAGATTTTTGTGGCACATGCATGCGTGTAGGCATCTTTAACGACGCATGATCGATCCAACATGAAGTTGGGTCGAGGGAAAAACAAGTAGAGAAAGTTGATGGGCATTTTAATTATCTAATATTTGTTTATACCTTTTCTCATATATCTCTCAACTGTCCTTTACGTTAGATGAGACTGCCTTCATGAATCATCATTCACTCACTCACATACACACACACACACTATTGTTGTTGCTTAAAAAATGGCCAACGTGCTTACAAAAATGGCCTTGCAAATAAAAGGCCAAAGTGCTGAACGAAACTAAAAATGGAGTTTTATAGGTATGTTATTGTTGCTTAAAAAATGGAGTGAAACGTTAATTCCCTGGATCGTTATTGTGATTTATATCGGTTTGATTCAGTTCTGCCAAGTTGATGGCCCACAACATATTTTTTTCATATTTTTACTTGAGTAATAATAGCAAAAGGTTTAATTAGTGTGCATCAGACACTTTTCACAGACTGTATCATGTCCTATTAAGTACCATGGAAAATGGTGAAGCCAACTGATAGTAACCGAAATTGCTGTAATTAGTATGCTATTTCATGACTTAGTGTGTGCATTCAGTTGACAGAGAGCTACTACAAGAAAGGTGTTGAACATGACATTGAGAAAAAGAATTCTTGGTCTTTGTAAAATTAATGAACTGGGTTAAAGAGTGTGCTGCAACCTGCTGACGACAATGCAGTCCAGAACCAGGCTACAGATGGGAGGAGGTGCTTATTGTCCTATTTACATGGCAACACAGTTTCATGTCCCTCTTAATTTAGGGTATAGTTTTTTTGGGGCTTGTTTGGCAGTGGTTACAATAACGCATTGCTTCATGTATCAACATTAATAATGGGAGAAACTACACATGAAACATTATGTCATTGTACTACATGAATGTCCCTCTATTTTAACGACAGATATGTGCATGTATTGCTATTCTGATTGCCAAACAAGCCCTTAAGAAACATTGTGTCATCAAGCTATTTTTAAGATATAATTTACAGTCTGTCACACGAGTATGATGCATACTTTTATTTACTTTAAAATTTTAGAACTGAGATCAATTCACCACTTATGTGTTACCCAACAATTCGGTTCAAAGATATAAAAATCACAACTGCTTGTTTTCTTGACGGGCCAATGCATTAATGAGCATCAATGGGGTATTTTTGGATTGCAGATGCTTTTTTATATATCTCGATGAACGGTAGTCATGATGAGCATTGATGATGCACCATTTTGTGGTGGGCAATGCTGGACTCTCCTCAATGATTAGGAGATGGTTTTTTGGGTGACCAAAGCCCACTGCTTGACTAAAGACTGAAGTCTAAACTTAAGCCCCTGACTTTTGATGATTTAAGGTCTTCTTAGGGTAAAAGGTATGCTTGACATGCCATCCCATTATACTTGTATATATGTGACCTCCTTTTTTGTAGTACAGAAAGTTGTTCAAAATGACAACTAGCTGCTAGCCTGTCATTGTGGTAACGTCCTTTAGAACGGGTATGCAGATGGTTGCAGGTGGAGAGATTTTAAACACCATCATTTGGGTTTAAATAGAAACACATACAGTGGTGCACTAGTCATTAAAATTTCAATAGTTTACGTTAATGATCAAGTATCTCAACTTAATTAGTCCGCATTTTCTCAAATTGTGTGGATAAATAAAATGGTTAAACTATATGGTGATTTGTTGTAGACATGATTTCTTCACAATGAAATTTGAAGGCACATAATTGGAATTCTCAACCTAGCCGAAAGTATGTATTTGCTAAAATAAAATAAGATGAAATACATGGTGAGGATTATTAGGATAAATGATCATACCCAATGTTGAAAAATTGGTTCAGTAATCGGGCAGATTGGATTTGGATTGGTGTACTATGCAATGTGCTCAAGACCCAATGCATGTCACACCATATTATTGGGTGTTCAGCAACATGAACATTAAGAGGAGTTCTATGAATATATATAAAAATTAGGACACATTCATGCTGCATTGCATTTTAGTGTTTCAATAGTATGCTATAGTCTTTAAAATAGATTTATGAAACACTAAATTAGTGTTAATGTTACGAAACAGCTCTTTATGGGATTCTTTTTACCCTAATTTTATCATTGCTCTTAGTTTTTAAAGTAGAACTGAATTAAGAGGCTTTTTAGTCTTTTCAAACATGCAAACATTTTTTCTATTACATTCAATCTATCTTGCTTACAAATTGGTTTTTGGATGTATAGCATGATCGCTGGGGAGTCAAGGTCCCATCAAGGTTAATGTATGACTGAAAATATGGACACACATGTGACAGGTGAACTTGGTAAACTTTTTTTTTTTTTAGGTTTAGAATAAGTTCATCACGTCTACAGAAAGGGTATGTTTGAATGGCTATCGTAGGGTGATATCATGGGAAATGTGTAGTCATCAAATGTGGGCGTCTTTAAAAATGCATAAATCCTCAAAATACTTGTTTCGAGAGCATTGCATATGATACTTAATTGGATATTCTTTGTTTTCTTTCTCTTTTTTTAGAACAGTTTAATAAGATCTCTGAATTATATCGAATATGTTGACATCCGTATAAAAAATAGACCGTGGACAAAGGTTATGAAAATTACCCAACCAAATAAAAAATTTTGAGCTAATTTCACTCTTATTTTAAGTTCTTTAATCCTCCTTACGCTTCTTGTTTTAACAAAAATCCTAATTTCTCTTTGTAAAACAAGCTTGGATGAAGCCATGATACATGTAACCAAAGTACGTATTGATTGAGCATGGGGACTTTGAGATGTGATTTATTGTCTGATTGATCGATTTAGTTTGTACTTCACAAGGTTTGACATAATTTTTTTTTCTTCGGTGTAAAAACAAATTATATGTCATTCTAGTATTTCACAAGGTATGACATATTTTTTTCGTAAAAATATAAATGATACACCGTTCACCTCTTTGAAAAAATTATTTTATAAATAACACCTTGTTTACCATGTAATGCAATTAATTAAAATGTCGGACGATCAATGCACATAATATACACACACACACAGATATATATATATATATATATTTCAAAATATTCTACATATTGGTTTCATTTCTTAAAATTTTCATGGCAGTAAAATAAATAAAAGCTTCAAAGGTACTAAACAGGCTTAGTGTCTTTGATCTGATTAAAAATATGAGTGTTTTATCTAGCCAAATTAATGTTTATAACAATATACGGTTAATGCATATACAAGTATGTTGTAAGAGTTATTTTTCTAATGAACATGAAGAACTTTTGTTAGAACTGTATAAATTTATTTTAGAATTCTTTGAACCGATGCAGCCGGTCAACTGCGAGTCTGCCAATTTAAAATTTTTTAATGACTTAAACATTTGACACGGAACCAGATTACCGTACAATTTTTTGGCGGCAACCATTTGTTTTGCAGCTATTGATTTGTCTCAAGATTTTGTCGCTAGTGTCAGCGGTCAAATGGCACAATGGTGATGGTTCTTTCATTGTAGATCATTTTTATCTTTTTTGTTCAAAGTATAAAGAAGAATGATTTTGAGAAGTTTCTATCAATTACATAATTCTCATAACGCAAACAATTCATTAGCAGAAAAATCTACTCAAATGTCATTTATTGAATCTCATTTTTTCTCTCTATATATCTGTGTATATTCATGTATATGTACGTATGTGTGTGTGTGCTTGTCTCTCTCTCTCTCTCTATATATATATATATAGAGAGAGAGAGAGAGATTGTAGGTATGAGTCCCATAAACTATAATTTTTGCCATTGAATTTTGCAAGATGGATAGCTCAGAACAATTCAATAAGGGTATTTTAATAATCTAGCATAAATGTCTAACTTTTTCTCTGAATTTTTTTCAACCATTTATATTGGAAAAGTTATGTGTGTGTGTGTGTATATATACATGGAGAGAGAGAGAGTGAGTGAGAGAGAGATTGCTAGGTATGAGATACAAAAACAATAATTTTACCCATTGATTTTTCGAAGATGGAAAACTGAGAACAATTCAAGAATGGTATTTTCATAATCTAGCATAAGGAGTAGCTTTTTCAATCAATTTTTTTCAACAATTTATATTGGAAAAAGCAGTGGTCAAAATGATTTTTTATAGGGTTTGCACCTAAGGAATTAGTAACTACCAATTTCTCTCTCATACACAATATATATACATATATATATGTAGCATCAAAGACAAAAATACTAATATTAAAATCTAACATTTCTATTAATGTTAGCAAAGACATTGTGACAAGAACTTTATTTATTTATCTATATAGCTTCCAAATTTGAATAATTTGCTGCACAAGTACAAGAACTATATCGCCGTTGTATAAGTCTATGACATCTTAGTTTTTAAACAATGTAGGATGTGAGAAGTCCTTTTGCCAACACTATTCTCTCAAATAAAGCACAAGCATAAGTTAGCAAAATTTATATACAAATACTTGAAGTTTGGAATGCACAATTAGTAGTGGTAAATAACAAGTGGCCTCCGATGTCAACAATAATATTGAAACATAAAATCGTCATTCTTTCCATATTTATAAGAAAAATGTCAACAACAATATTGGAACCTGAAATGGCCATTCCTGTTTTTGATGCATCAAAACCTGAGTCTTTTGACTTAAGCGCATAATGTTTCATGAAATGTTATTTTCCAATGTCTTACTGCTCACATATATTTTTTCTATAAATTTGATTGTTGAAGGACAAATCCAAGTATCACTCTGTGCTAGATAAGAGTGACCTCAAGTTAAGGATTTGATACTAATGTCACCGTGTTGTATATCCTTAAGTCAGATTGTCTTCATAAAGTTCTTGAATATGTGAATGAGGCAAGTGGCCTTTGTTCTTCACTTGATTTAGACTTTAGGAAGACAGTTAGTTGGGATTACCCAAGCTTCCATGAGACAGATAGACACAACATAAGAAGATTAGCAATAACACGCCGATGGGTCTTTCTTAGTCCATTGAGAATCTGAAAATGGAAAAGAAAGCAAAAATTCAAACGTCATGTAGATTAAAATCTATTGTACTGTCAGGATTGTGACTTGGGATCACATAGATGAACAACATTTTTTTAGCACTACTGGGACCATGGAACTTGTTGGACTCACCCAATTGATGAAAAGAAGCTACTAGTTTTGAGGTTACATAGTTCCTATAGTAGTGATGAAACATTTACACTTTTGCTTACAAAGTACAATAGACTTATACATACCTTGTAAATTGTTGCTTCTAATGCCATCTTCAGCTTCTCAATGGATTGACAAAGACCCTCTTATCGCTTTATATTCTTATTTATGTATAATTGCCTGTCTCATGGAGTCCTGGGTGCAGCTAACTAACCGTCTTCCCAAAATTCAAACTAAGTGAAGCACAAAAGCAATGTAATGCCCCCACTTATTTTGCATATAAAATAACCTTATCATGTTTTTGTCTTTCTTTACATTCTAATAAATCACCTTAATACTATATATATAGCATTGGCCATGATTTGGGGTGTTTTTTTTTGGCTTCTTCATTTCTTTACATACAAGATTGAATAAATTAAAGCTACCCCCACACGTGCGGAGATGCAAAAAATCAGGAGAAAAATGGAGGCTTATTTGTAGAAATGTATCTGAAGTAGGAGTCTCAAATGAAAATTCTAAACTAAAGAGAATAAATGGCTTATGCCAAGAGGGGATGATGCATCATGCCCTCTTGTTGGATTGTCTAAAATAAATCTCTGACATATTGTAACACTTGTTAGATTTATAGGAAGTGAGAAGGATGGTCGCAGCTGCTAACACGTAAGTATTTCTTTCAAGATGCTTCCAATTATCTCAGACTTTAGAAGATTTGAATCCTTGTTTACCTTATACCTCAAATTTAAAGATGTGAAGCCGGAGGGGAGGGAGGTTGACTTGAGATCTATGTATTTGAAGATGTATAGTTTACAAAACTATAGTATTGTCATTGTATCTTTTACACATAAGAATTGAGTTGCCTCAAAAGGCACAGCAAAACTGGTCGTGTTTTGGACCTGTGAAAATGCAGGTCTTTAGTTCAATTTACATGGGTATTATGCTTATACGTCTTAAGAGGTGGAACATGGTAGCTAAGTTGAAGGATGAAGTTCTATCATAGTTGAAGCTGATGTAGTTCATGACCCCTAAGGCATGGTGGGCCTCTTTTCAGGATGGTAAGTTGCATGGTGGGCCTCTTTTCAGGATGGTAAGTTGCTAATTGCCTCCCACTCTCTCAAAGAAAAAAAAAACATAAGATTTTCATTTTAAAAAAAAATAATCATTCAAGCGCACCTCACATTATGTGTAGGTAGACAGGTGTAAGTGCATATTATGAATGCAGCATTTGTGCTCAAATGGAAATGCAAAAATCAAAAGGTTAACAAGCTTGGCCTTTGAGCGGAACATTAAAGACTCAGTGAGTTAAGTGCACCGGTTTGTGCATGTAACAGATATACAGCAAATAAAAAACATGGTAGGGGTTGTAATGTTATGGAAATTATCTAAAAAAATATATTTTTATACTTTTAATTTATTTCAATTTTTTTTCTCTATAAAAGCTTTTTTTATTAACCAGGAGTATTTTTGTAATGATCTATATTAGCGCATGAAAATTTCATGCACTGTGTGGCATACATAACCTGCTTTGGTCGAAGACAAATTTTTTTAAAGGAAATGTGGAGGCACATATTTAGATTTTATAATCAGTAATTCGAAACAGTAGTTTATATTTGCTAAAATAAATAAAATGAAGGCATACATGCCTTCACTGGATATAGCAATGCTGTTCTTTTATTAGTAATGAAAATGCTGTGAAGGATTGGAACCAAGGATGCGTAATCGGGTTCTTTCAATATTGGCAAATGGTTCATTAATTAGACAGAATGGATGTCGGTTGGTGTGCCTTGCAGTGTGCATGGGGACAAATACAGTATTGAAACATCTAATGTCAGATTGTTGGGCCCTTACAAGAAAATTGCCCCTCCATTTTTCCTTTTTTATTTTTTGTAGAGGTGTTTTGCAACATGAATTTGATGAATTTGCATTAATAATTAGAATAGATTTCGTGAAACATTATTTTTTATGTTTCATCACACTATCACAATCTTTGCAACAGATTTATGAAATGCTAAACTAGTGTATATGATTCCAAACATGTCTTATGGGGCTTTCCATTTACACTAATTTTAGCATTAAAAGAAAATCTGTGTTAAGGGGCTATTTGGTCGTTTCGGATATCCAAACATTTTCTTTCTGTTATGTTCAATCTACATTGCTTAAAATTTGCTTTGTGAATGAGGTATAGTGTGTTCTGTGGGGAGTCAAGGTCCCATATGGTTGACCTTGACAGATTTTTTATTTGTCACTAAAATAGAATAAGGTCATAAGGTTGCCAGAAGGGCTGTATCAATGGTTATGGTAGGTGATATCAAGAGACATGTGTGGCTAGCAAATTTCAGGTTTTAAAAAAAGTCCATGTATAATGTTTGATGTTTTGGAAATGTATAGTATAAAACATAGTGTTCTTCTTATCTAACACTGCTTGATGGTGCTTGATATTATAATGCAAAGAACATAAATGCCTTTTGTGGGCACTCTAAAAATGGGATATGAGAACCCTAATTTGCCTTTCTTATCTTACCAAATGCTAATTTGGCTTCCTAGCAAAGAACCAGCATTTCATAAAAAGAGCACACAAAACATGAAATGCTGCTTCTTTGCTAGGAAGCCAAATTAGCATTTGGTAAGAGGAATAGGGTTCTCTTTGGTCATGTCTTCCATCAATGAATCAAGGATTTCTTGAAGGAAGATGTCCTCTGCATGCTTTTGAGAAAATTTTCTACCAAAACAAAATGTTAATAGATGAATTAGAGGAAGCATGCAGGCAGGGGAAGGGGTGGAGCCATTAACTCCTTCACCGTCTTCACCAAGAGTGGTTGATCCGAGTTTGAAGTGTTTTTCAGCTTCAGGGGCGAAGACACCAGAAAGTGTTTCATTGGATATTTTTATGAGGGCCATGAGGAGCGTGGTATTTCCAACATCATGGACAGCGGAAAGTTGGAAAAGGGGGAGGATATCGAGAAACTATTTGAATACATAGAGAGGTCCAAGATCTTTGTCCTCATCTTATCCAAATGCTTTGCAGAATTGAAATGGTGCTTGAAGGAGGTGACCAAAAGTGTGGAGTACAGGAAGGAGATAATGCAGGCCTTGGTGTGGTAACTTCCGGCGTCCGCAACCAGAACTGGCTCTTTAAATCTGCAATTAAGGATGTTCAATCCAACAAGACGCAAGACCAAGCGGAGGTGAGGAAATGGAGGATAGCATTGAAGAACGTCGGAAATCTCTCTGGCTTCAATCTGATCAAGGACATAAATGGGTATATGTCTATACCTCTGGAATAATTAAAATTTAATCAGATCTCTCTTTCTTTTCCTCTCTCCTTAAATTTATAGTCTAACAAGAAGAATGCTTTGTTGTCTGTAGCTTTACAGTTGCTTCCATTCATATCTTATTCATATGCTTATTTTCTGCTTGTGTTGTCCCAACATCATGTTGGGCTAGTATTTAAATATTTTTCCTTTAAAATCATTATTTTATCAGCTATATTAATCTAACACATCCTTCACTATTGAAGTTTCCCAAATTCATCTTCCAGTTACTTACTTAAGTTAATTAACCATGACATATCCTTAAAGCTACTAATGGTTAAAAGTGAGACAATTCAAGACGTGATTTTGTGTTGAGACTACTATATAGATGTACATATATATTGGCAGATTGGTCAATTACTTGGTGGGTCACAAGGTTCAAATTTTTTTTTCCCTTTGGCATAAAAATATATAATATATCATTCTATAAGACACAATGTCCTTGAAATATAAATCATAAATTGTTCACCTTTTTGAAAAACTTACTTTTATATGTAACAGCTCGTTAACCATATAATGAAGTTAAAAAATGTTTCATAATCTATGCATGTAACAAGCACACAAACACACGTACATATCTAAAATATTTTGGAATGTATATATATTATATATATATTCCAAAATATTTTGGATATTGGTTTCATTTCTTTAATTTTTCACAGCAGTAAAAAACATAAAATCTTTAACCATGTAATGAAGTTAAAAAATGTTTCATAATCAATGCGTGTAAAACACACACACCTGTGCATATCTAAAATATTTTGGAATATATATATATATATACATGTTCCAAAATATTTTAGATATTGGTTTCATTTCTTTAATTTTTCATAGCAGTAAAAAAACATAAAAGCATCAAAGCAACTAAACTAGCTTAGAGCCTTTTATTGATAATTCTAGTGCTTCACAAGGTATGACATTATTTTTCCTTGAAAATATAAATTATAAATTGTTCACATTTTTAATAAATTTATTTATAAGTAACGCCTTCTTAACCATGTAATAAAATTAATAAATGTTTCATGATCAATGCACTCTCTCTCCCACACACACACAGATATATATATATATATATATGAAAATTATTATAGATATTGGTTTCATTTCTTTGATTTTTGAAGGCAGTAAAAAACACTAAAGCTTTAAAGCTACTAAAGAAGCTTAGAGTCTTTGGTCTGTTAAAAACAATTAGAGTTTCAATTAGCCATATTTAATTATATAACAAAACACGGTTAATGTGTATACAAGTGTGTAAAAAAAATCATGAGACTTGTTTGTCTAATGAACAGGAAGAAAATTTATAAAATAATTCGTTTGAACTGTAAAAATTTCTTTGTATGAATTCTTTAACGCTTGCAGCCGGTATATTATGAACGATAATTTTTTAGTGATTTCAGTGGTTGATTACCCACTATCTACATAAATGTTGTTTAATAAATCTCTTTTTTTGTTCTCTCTGATGTTTATATTGGAAGGTACGAGATCCACAGATATTCATTTTAGTTGTTGATATTTCCAAGATGGACGGCTGAGAAAATTACCCAACCAGATAAAAAATCTAGACTTAATTCACTCTTGTTTTAACTTTTTTAATCCTCCTGATGCTTTTTGTATTAACAGAAATCCTAACTTTTCTCTTTGTGAAACAAGCTTGGAAAGAGTCATGATAAATTGAGTTTGTGGACAATGAAAACTGAGTTATTGGCTGATTGATCGATTTGGTAGGGAGTTAACAAGGTTCCACACATTTTTTTCTTTGGCGTAAAATTGGAAATTATATATCATTCAAGTACTTCACAAGGGATGGCATAATTTTTTCGTAAAAATAACTTCACAAGGGATGGCACGTAATATATATATATATATATACTTGAAATCTGGTGAGCATTTTCCGCCTCTGAAAAATGGCTTTGCATGAGTTACATAAAGTTTGGAAAGTACATGTTGGTGACCTACTCAATAAAGCAGACTAACTGACCAATGATACGTATCTGATCCTAGTGAAAAACCATTGTGCATCCTTCTCAATCATATTGAACTTTTTTATAAAGTTCTTGAATATGTGAATGAGGTACAAGAAGACAGTTAGTCAAGATTACCCAAGCCTCCATGAGACAGGTAGACACAATGTAAGAACATTAGCAGCCTCAGTCAATTAACAAGTTGAAAATGGAAAAGAAAGCAAGAATTCAGAAGGCATGTAGATTATTCTAGCGTCTGATTTTTTTTTTAAGCAAAAGTAATGAATGTGACTGAAAGTCTATTTTGTCACTATTGGAAACATGGAACAATAAGTACTTTTGCTTACAATTACAAAAGAATTATACATACCACGTGAATTCTTGCTTCCTTTTCCATTTTCAGCTTTCCAATGGATTGAGAAGTTCCACCACTGTCTTATTGCTAATGTTCATACATTGTATATAATTGCTTGTCTCATGGAGTCTTGGGTGCAGCTGGCTAACTGTTTTCCTGAAGTCTACATCGAGTGAAGTGCAAAAGCCATGTTATACCTCATTTATTTTGCATATAACCTTATCATGTCTGTCTCCCTCTTTACATTTTACTAAATCACCTTTTTGAACAGAAAAGCATTATATATATATATATATATATATATATATATATATATATATATATATATATATATATATATATATATATATATATATATTCTGGCTGACCGCTCTAGCTAGTTTGCTAGTCCTTGTAAAATGTGTTCACAATTACTCCAAGTTCTTCAACAGCGCCATGGACCAAGGCTTAATTTTTCAGTCTTGCAATTTTATTATAGTTTTGGTATTGTCCATTTATGGTGTTTGACATAGAATTAAATTTGTATGGACTGTTTCAAATTTTCATATTAATTTTCTCATTTTATTTACATTATTTAATCTTCTGAATCTCATCTAAGCCCATTGATCATTCGTAAGATTTGCTCACCACCACTCAGAAGTTCAAGCTAGGGCCGCCACATAATGATCCAAATTCCAAAGTGTAAAGAATCTCTTTATATATTTAGTGTCTCGTGGAAAAAACAGCTTCTCCATTTTTGCTGCTGCCCATGAAAAATGAACTCATGAACTGCACAAAAACTAGGAGTCACTAGTCGGTGGAATGTTGCAGCGGGCAGCCTTGCAAGCCATCTACAAAGAATTTGGTGTGGAAGCCACTATGTACCTCCCATATGACTTGGGACCCAATTGTTTTCCATGCTGAGAATATGTGCCACCACATGGAAAAACAGCCTGGGTAAGAGTTGACGATCCATGGGCTTTGGGAGCTATGTATCTGGCTCTTATCATATTCAAGCAAAGGGAATCAGTTTGCAAGGCTTTGCAATCTAAAGCTGCGAGAGATGCATGGTTAAAGTCAGTTAGCCTCCTTAAACCTATCTTACCTTTCTCTTTGGGGAGGCATCTGACCAGATGGCTATTGCCACAAATTTCATTCTCCCTCAATGAAATTAGCACATGCCCTTGCCTGTTCAATTTTTTGAAGGATGGAAGGCGGGATCTTAAAGACAAGCCCCCAATATGGACTCATGTAAAACAGAGTTTCCATTACTGATATCAAATACTTTGTGGCAAAAGCGTTTTTAGCTATGCATGTAGGTTCCAAATTTGAACCATTTGCTGCACCAATGCTAGAACCATATCACCCATTGTGCATGTCTATTGCATCTTTGTTTATACATGATGTTGGAAGTCAGGTTTTTTGGCCAACTCTATTCTCTCAAATAGAGCACAAGCACATGTTAGGAAAACTTAGATACAAATACTCAAATTTGCAAAGTACAATTGGTAGGGTTAAATGATAAGTGGCCTTCAATGTAAACAATAATATTGGAACCCAAAATTATCATTTTTGTCATGGTTGCATCGAAAATGTATACAACAATATTGAAACCTAAAATTGCCATTATTGTTTATAATGCATCAAAACTTGAGTTTTTTTTACTTGTGCATATAATGTTGTCTGAAACATTATTTTTCAATATCTTTCTGCTCACATATATTTTTTCTATAAATTTGATTGTTGAAGCTGGACAAATCCAAGTGTCATACAGAGCTTAAAAATGTATGGTAGCCGGGGCAGAGTGTAGGGGGCCTGGCAGGGCCTTGTAATTTCAAAGAATTCATTTATTGATTAATTATTTTTAATATTACATGTTTTTGTTATTGTTTAATGATTACAATTCGTTTTCTACTTGATAAGTTTTTTAAATGAGGGAGATGGCCTTTATGCTTCACTTGGTTTAGACTTCAGGAAGACTATTAGTCAGGACTACCCACCTCCATGAGACAGGTAGACACAATGTAAGAACATTAGCAATAACACGCTGGTGGGTCTTTCCCAGTCCATTATGAAGCAGAAAATGGAAAAGGAAGCAAGAATTCAGAAGGCATGTAGATTACTTATATTCTACAGTCGGACATTTTTTGTAAGCAAAAGTATTGATCATGACATGGGATCACCTAGCTGGAAGGCATTGTTTCATCGCCATTGGAACCATGGAACAATCAGTACTTTTCCTTACAATTACAACAGAATTATACATACCTTCCTTCCTTTGCCATTTTTAGCTTCTTAAAGGATGGACAAAGACCCACCAGTTGCTTATTGCTATTGTTGTTATATTGTGTATACTTCCTGTCTCATGGAGTCTTGGGCGCAGCTGACTAACCGTCCTCCTAAAGTCCAAGCCATGTGAAGCACAAAAGCCATGCATGTTATACATCATTTATTTTGTGTATAACGTTTATCATGTCTGTCTCTCCCTTTACCTTCTACTAAATCACCTTTTAAGATGAAAATGCAGAATATATATGTGTGTGTGTGTGTGTGTGTGTGTGTGTGTACAGTTGGAGATTGATGGGAGCTGCTCATTTACTTACTGCCAAGGGCCGAGATACTTACTTATGCTTATAGGTTGCAAATTTGAACAATTTGCTGCACCAGTGCTAGAACCATATCACCCATTGTATAAAGTCTATGCCATCTTTGTTTTTAAATGTTGTTGGAAGTTAGGGGTTTTTTGGCCAACTCTATTCTATCAAATAAAGCACATGCACATTTGAGGAAAACTTAGATATGAATACTCAAAATTTGGAAAGTAGAATTGGTAGGGGTAAATCATAAGTAGCCTTCGATGTAAACAATAATATTGAAACATAAAATTGTCATTCTTGTCATGGTTGCATTGAAAATTTCTTCAACGATATTCAAACTGAAAATTGCAATTCTTGTTTTTTATACATCAAAATTTGAGTTTTTTTACTTATGTGTATAATGTTGCTAGAAACGTTACCTTCTGATATATTTCACTCACATGAATTTTTTCTATAAATTTGATTGTTGAAGCTGGAAAAATCCAAGTAGCAGACAGAGCTTGCAAATGTATGGTAGTAGGGGTAGAGCCAAAGGGGGCCGATAGGGCCTTGTACTTTTTTAAAGGAATTCATTATTTTTAGTATTACATGTTTTTGTTATTGTTTAATGATTAAAATTTGTTTTCTACTTGATAAGAGATTATAAATAAAAAAGTGATCATAATTTAAATGAGGTACACGGCCTTTATGCTTCACTTGGTATAGACTTTAGGAAAACAGTTAGTCAGGATTACCCAAGCCTCCATGAGACAAGTAGACAGAATGTAAGAACATTATCAATAACACACTGGTGGGTCTTTCTCATTCCCTTGTGAAGCTGAAAATGGAAAAGGAAGCAGGAATTCAGAAGGCATGTAGATTAATTCTATTCTACAATCAGCATTTTTTGTAAGCAAAAGTGTTGATTGTGACATGGGATCATGTTGCTGGAAGCCATTGTTTCATCGCCATTGGAACCATGGAATGATCAATACTTTTGCTTACAATTACAATAGAATTATACATACCTTCCTTCCTTTGCAATTTTCAGCTTCTCATTGGATGGACAAAAACACACTAGTGGGTTATTGCTAATGTTGTTACATTGTATATAATTGCCTATCTCTTGGTGACTTGGCTGCAGCTGACTAACCGTCTTCCCGAAGTCCAAGCCAAGTGAAGCACAAAAGCCATTCATATTATACCTCATTCATTTTATGTATAACCTTTATCATGTCTGTCTCTCCCTTTACCTTCGAAAAAAATCACCATTGGAGAAGAAAGTGCAGAATATATATATACATATATACATATACACACTAAAAACTGGAAACATGACATTAAAACACAATCACAATTAATAGCATTGTTAATCATTTATTGTGTTTTTTTCTTCTTTGCCTCCTTATACAAGAGTGAATAAAATGAAGACACCACACCACACGAGTGGATGTACAAAAGTTGAGGAGAAAAATGGATGCTCAATTATAGTAATATATCCAAAATTATGGGGCTCAAATGAAAATTGTAAAAGGTAAATGAATAAATGGACGATGTGTTGCATGGGCTCCTACATGGTGCCCAACAATATCCACTCGCAAGACTGAGCCATGGTACAGGCACAAGCACTCACCATCGGAAAAATATCAGGAATCTTTTTTTTACTCATTTTTTACTTTATTTATCCAGTTTTGCAGAAATATTTGTGAGTGGAAGATCCGGACATGAGTTCTAGTTGACCCGCTATGACAAACCCATTCCCTACAGTACCCAGCCAATGGTCAACAACACAAACAAGCTTTATATGGTATCTCTTTTTTTAAAATTTTTTGAAGAGTTTTTTAGCAATTGGAACATGAGTGTTATCAAGTTGTATTAAGTTTTAGGATAGATTCATGAAACACTACCCTTAGTGATTCATCAAACTGCCATAACCTTTGAAATAGATTCATGGAATACTAAACTAATTTTATGATACTGAACACTATTTATGGTGATCTTTTTTACAATAATTTTACCATTGCATTTTGATCTAAAGGTGAAAGTGTGTTTGGGAGAAGTTTGGCCTTTTCAACATACAAACATTCTCTTTCTGTTATGTTTAATTTATTTTTGCTTAAAAATTGGTTTTTGAATGATGTGTGATTGGTGGGGAGTCAAGGTCCCATCAAGGTCAGTGTATGACTGAAAATTATCCAGCACTAGAATAGAATAAGGTCATGGGGTTGCCAAAAAGGGAGTGTAGGAATGGCTATGGTAGGGTGATATTAAGACAAAGGTGTGGCTATGTATTGTAAAACATAATTTTCTTCTTATCTAACGCTACTTAAGTATTTATTGGTTCCGAATCACATAACGATAAGAAGATACATGCCCATTTTTGGCATTCTATGATTGACATATGACAACTTTAACTTGCCAGCCCTAGACCATGTTTACATTTTCTAAAAAGGGCACGTGCAAAACATGCAATGCGTGTTTCTTGGTAGGAAACTAAATAAGTCTTTACACGCAACAAAAACACTCTTTTGAATGTCATAAATAAAGAGACATGATATAAAAACATATTCTCTCTCCCCGATGCCTTCCTCCTTTCATGATTTTATCAATCCCTTCCTCCATCCCTCATCGACAAGTGCCGACAACGGCCTCACTCTCCTCCCCAAATCCGCTGGAGGTCCTCTTTTGTGTTAACAAAAGATGGGTGGATTATTCCACCAATCTTTGTTGCCACCAGCGGCAGCCCAAGAGTTGGTGTAGTCTTGGCGGCCCCTCCCCCCCAGCTGCGTTAAACCAGGGATGCTACTTAACACAGCTGGGTGGGAGGAAGAGGGAAGGAGGCATCAGGTTGAGAGAAAATGTTAAAAAATAAAAAATAAAAAAAAGCTATCATCAGAGCCGAAAGATCTGATGGCTTAGATCAACTGTCATTTAGACAAATGAGTACCAGTCATGGTTCAACTTCTCCCTCCCCCTCTCCTTCTAATATATATACACACATATATATATATATATATATAATAACTTGTTGGAAATCACATTTTTTCTAACTAAATACTCCATTGAATGCTAAATAAATCATGGATCATCATTTACAAAAGTGAGAATTCATTTAAAGCAGATTTTCTGGCTTAAAGTTTCATCTGTTACCACAACTTTTTTTTTTCTTTTCGCATGTTGGAAAGGGGGCACACAGAACATAAAACATCGCTTCTCAAAACAGGTAGCTCAATTGTGGTTCCTGTCTTATCCCTGTCAAAATGCGAAGACAACATTTATGGTATCTTCATACATGCCAGTTAGATAATATTTGTAATACATCATCTCCAAAGAGGATTTACACAATAGTGAGATAACTATGATTGATGCAAGAACTCCCACAAACATGATTTTTAAAATCAAAGGGCAGTTATAGGATATTCACTTAAAAATAATTCTATTCTGAATCTGAATCCCTTTACATATTTATGCATGTCTTTTAAATCTGAATTTGAACCAGACTTGATGTCAATCCTTCAATTAGAAGTCGTTTCAGTATCCTTATCATATATTATGGTTTCCTTTTCCTATATTAGTTTTTTTCATCTCATTTTCTCAGAAGCTTTGATGGGATTATCCAATCCAAATGGGACATAAATTGTCATCCTTACAGAGAATGAACCGTGGAGATAGGCTATGCAAATAACTGAACACATCAAAATTTTTGAGATAGTTTGGCTCTCATTTTAAATTCATCAGTCCTTCTGCAATAAAACGAAAGTGCTCAAATGGTTCCCAAAAGCAATATGGCCTCACGTAAAGCAGAGTTCTAACAACCTATCACTCTTGTCCCACAGATAGTATGCAACCTATTCCTGGTTGAACTTTGAAACTATTTAGTAGATCAATTTGGAGAAGTAATTCATATATCACGATTAAGGAATTTGATATTAAGTTTCATGATTGAATCTCAAATTAAGTACTGATCCAATTTTAGAAATACAGGATTTGAATCTAGGTCCAAATGTGATTACAAGGTGCACCTAAAAAATGGATTTATGTAATTGAAAAAGATGTAATGCATATGATATATATTCAAAAAATTCAATAGCTTCTTTTTTGCATTAACTGAAATCCTAACTTTTCTTCTCGAATGAAGCATGGATGGAGCCATGATACATTTAACTACAGTATATATTGATCAAATATGAGGACTATGGAACAGATTTATTGGATGATTAGTCAATTAGTTTGTAGTTCAAAAGGTTCGACATTAGTTTTCTTCGTCTTTGGCATAAATAATATGAATAATGATAATCATTCTAGTACTTCAGAAGGTACATAATTTTTTCATGAAAATATATGTCATAAATTTTTTACCTTTTTGAAAACATTATTTTATAAGTAACACCTCACTAAAGTTGTAACAAAATTAATTAAATATATATATATATATATATATATATATATATATATACAACATTCATTGCCATTAATACTAAAATCTAAAGTTTCTATTTCTGTTATCAAGTATATTGTGACACAAGCTTTTTTATTTGTGCGTATAGCTTCCAAATTTGAATAATTTTCTGCACTAGTGCTAGAACTATATCACCCATTGTACAATTCTATGACATCTAGTTTTTAAGCAATGTTTGATGTGAGGGGCCTTTTCCCCAACACTATTATCTCAATTACAACACAATGGGTAGTGGTAAATTATAAGTGGCCTCTGATGTCAACAATAATATTGAAACCTAACTCATTCTTGTCATGATAGATACATTGAAAATGTCAACAACAATATTGAAAACTAAAATTGCCATTCTTGTTTTTGATACATTGAAACTTGAGTTTTTTTTACTTATGCGTGTAATGTTGATACATAGAAACCTGAGTTTTTTTTACTTATGCATATATTGTTAATATATTGAAACCTAAGTTTTTTTCTTTTTTTTTTTACTTATGTGTATAATGTTGCCTAAAATGTTATTTTCATTATCTTTCCTGCTTACATATATTCTTTCTATAAATTTGATTGTTGAAGGACAACTCCAAGTATCATAGTGAAATGCTAAGGGTTTGATAAGGGTGATCTCAAGCCGTCTTATCCCTGTCATAATGCAAAGACAACACTAATGGTATCTCCGTACATACCAATTAGATAATATCTGCATTACATCATCCCCAAAGAGGGTTTACACAATAGTGACATAACATATGTTTGATGCAACAATTCCCACTAGCATGATTTCCAAAATTTAAGGGCAATAGTTATAGGATATTCGCTTAAAAATAAATCTAATCTGAATGTGAAATCCCAATGCATATTTGTCTATATCTGAATCGAATTTGAACTTGACTTGATGTCAACTCTTAAATTAGAAGCTGATTTGTCTTACATATCCTATATTAATTTTTTTCATCTTTGATTTTTTCAAAAGGTACAATGGGATTATCCAATCCAAATGGGACAAACATTGACATCCTAATAGAGAAAGGATCGTAGAGATAGGCTAAGAAAATATCCATACACATCAACAACCTTGAACTATTTCACTCTCATTTTAAATTCATTAATCCTTTTGAAATAAACAAAAGTGCTACAATGGTTCCCATAAGCAATATGGCCTCATGTAAAACAGAGTTCTAGCGACCCATCATTCTTGTCCAACAGATAGTAAAATTTAAAACTGTTTAGTAGATCAATCTAGTGAAGTAGTTCATATCTCACGATTATGGAATTTTATATCAAGTTTCATGATTGAATCTCGAACTTTGTACTGATCCAATTTTAGAAATACAAGATTAGAAAGAGCACGTAAAAGATGAATTTAAGTAATTGAAAGATGACCCACATGATATATATTCAAGATATTCAATAGCTATTTTTTTACATCAACTGAAATCTTAACTTCTCTTCGTGAAGAAGGAGCTTGGATGGAGCCATGACACATTTAACTGTAGCGTATATTGATTGAAGATCAAGACTATGAGAACTAATTTGTAGGCCGATTGGCCAATTAGTTGGTGATTCACAAGGTCAGACATTACTATTTTTTGTCTTTGGCATAAAAATACAAATAATAATTACCCTAGTTCACGAAATATGAAATATTTTTTTTATGAAAATACAAATTATAGCTCATTCATCTTTTTAAAAATTTTATTTTATATGTAACATGTCGCTAATCATGTAATTAAATTAATTAAATGTCTCATAATCAATGCATATGTATATGTATATATATATAGCATTCATAAATATTAATATTAAAATCTGAAATTTCCATTAGTGTTATCAAATATGTTGTGACACAAACTTTTTTACAAGTGCGTATAGCTTGGAAATTTGAATAATTTGTTGCACTAATGCAAGAACTATCTCACCCATTGTATAAATCTATGACATCTAGTTTTTAAGCAATGTTGAATGTGAGAGGTCACTTTAGCCAACTCTATTTTCTCAATTAAAGCACAAGCATAAGTTAGGAAAACTTAGATACAAATACTTGAAGTTTGGAATGTACAATTGGTAGTGGTAAACAATAAATGGCATCCGATGTCAACAATAATAAAAAAAAGCTAGCATCACAGCCAATAGTTCAGATGGCTCAGATCAACTATCATTTTGACAAATAAATACTAGTCATGGTTCAACTTCTCTCTCTCCTTCTCTCCTTTATTTCTTTATATATAGATATATATATCCAAGTATCATTCGAATCATTTGCTCTCCCTCACTGAATCATTTGCTGCACCAGTGCCAAAACTATGTTGCCCATTGTATAATTCTAAGATATATTAGTTTTTAAACAATGTACAACGTGAGGGGTCCTTTTGTCAACCCTATTATCTCAACTAAAGCACAAGCATAAGTTATAATTTCATTACTGAGAATAAATGCATTGTGTGACAATATTTTTTAGTTATGCATGTAGTTTCCAAATTTGAATCATTTGCTGCACTAGTGCTAGAACCATATCGCGCATTGTGTAAGTCTATGTCATCTTAGGTTTTTAAACAATTTTTGCATGTGAGGGGTCTTTTAGCCAATTCTATTCTTGCAAATAAAGCACAAGCATGTATAGGAAAATGTAGATACGAATACTCGAAGTTTGGAACGTACAACTAGTAGGGTTAAATGATAAGTTGCCTGTGATTAAACAATAATATTGAAACCTAAAATTGTCATTCTTGTCATGACAGATACATCGAAAATGTCTACAAAAATATGGAAATCAAAATTGCCAGTCTTGTTTTTTACACTTCGAAACCTGAGTTTTTTTACTTATGCATATAATGTTGCCCGAAACGTTATTTTCCAATATCTTTCCTGCTAACATCCATTTTTTCTATAAATTTGATTGTTGAAGCTCGACAAATCCAAGTATCATACAAAGCTTGAAAGTGCATAGTAGCAGGAAAAATTATAAATTATTAATGAGATATTTTTATTATTATATGTTTCTGTTATTGTTTAATTATTACAATTTGTTTTATACTTAATAAAAGATTATAAATTATTGTTTGATTCATTTAGCTTGTAATATTTTTTGAGCTATTTTTTTCATATATTGTATGCTTTTCACAGAATTCCACTGTTTATGTTCCTCGATTAAAAAGTGATCCTAATTTGATGCACTTCGATTTGACTCAACCAGATTAAAAAGATATTCAAAGATCTATGGAACACATTTCAACTTTTATGGGACTATCTTGAGTCTCAAAAACACCTTTAGTGCAAAGATGCTCTTTATCAACTCCAATACCATTTATTTAAAATTTTTCAACTTCATAAATTTCTTGAATATATGAATGAGGACCATGGCCTTTATGCTTCACTAGGTTTGGAGTTCAACAAGATAGGTAGTCAGGATTACCCAAGCCTCTATGAGACAGGTAGACACAATGTAAGAAAATTAGCTATAACACAGTGGTGGGTCTTTCTCAGTCCCTTGGGAAGCTGAAAATGAAAAAGTAAGCAAGAATCGTAATAACACAATGTTTCATCACTATTGGAACCGTGGAACTTGTTGGACTCACTCAATTGAGGAAAAGAAGCTATTCGTTTTGAGATTACGTAGTTCCTGCAGTACCAACAAAGCAATCAGTTACTAACTATCTTCACGAATTGGAACCAAGTGAAGCACAAAAGCCTTGTTACACCTCATTTATTTTGCATGTGACCTTACCATGTGTCTCTCCCTTGACCTTCTACTAAATCACCTTTTGAGTAGAAAAATCAGAACATATATATATATATATCAGATGGCTAAAATTTGGAAATTTGTCATTAAAGACAATCACAATTAACAGCATCGCCGATCATTTATGGTGCCTTTTTTGCCTTCCTCATTTTTCCACATGCAAGAGTGAATAAAATAAAGCCAACACCGCGAGCAGATATACAAAAACTGAGTTGAAAAATGGAGGCTCACTTATAGGAAAATATCCTAAGTGTGAGGAGCAAAAGAAAAACCGAAAAAAGTAAAGTGAATAAATGGATTATGCTGAATGATATCCACTATCGAGAACCCGGTCCTATCCCCATGGGTCCCATTGTACGAACACATGCACTCACCCATCTGAAAAATATCAGGATTCTATTTTTTTTCCTCATTCACTTTATTTCTCCAGGTCCTTATTTTACCATAAATTTGGAAGACATAAGTATTCTACCACTAACATCACAAGGACTTTCCGATCCACATCCCACTTGGGTTGAGGATCCAAATATGTTTTCTAATTGAACCACTATGACAAACCCATGCTCCACTTGAGAAAGAACTGTATAAATAAAATGCCTGCAGTACCCAGCCAATGGTAGGGTGTGTTGGAAGGGCTATGGTAGGGTGGTATCAAGACAAATGTGTGACTATGTATTATAAAACATAATTTTGTTCTTATCTAACACTATTTAAGTATTTAATGGTTCCAATTCACATAATGCTAAGAAGATACATGCCTTTTCTTGGCCTTCTATGATTGACATATGACAACCTTAATTTGTCATCCCTAAACCATGTTTGCATTTTATAAGGCACACGCAAAACATGAAATGCTCCTTCCTCGGTAAGAGACTATAAAAGCCATAAAGAGGACATTTGGTGAGAAAAACACTTGGTTATTTGGAATGTCATAACATATATATATATATATGTGTGTGTGTGTGTGTGTGTGTATATATATATATATATATAACCATGACTGTAGCATTTATATGTCAAAATGACAGTTGATTTTCTCTCTCCCGATGCCACCCTCCTTTCATGATTTTCTCAATCCCTTCCTCCATCCGTCAATCACAAGCATCGGCGGCTGCCGCTCTCTCTTCCCAGAATCTGCCGGAGTTCCTCTTTTGTGTTAACAAAAGATGGGTGGATTCCACCCTTCCCTGTTGCAGCCGCCTGGTGGCCTGGGACTTAGTGGAGTCTTGGCAGACCCGCTAGTGAGGTGCTTGGTGGAGATGTGTGAAATAATTCACCCATCTTCTTCCTCTCTCCCTCCTAGCCGTGTTAAACCAGGGATGCCACTTAACACAGTTGGGAGGGAGGAAGAAACAATGAGGGACAGAGGAGTCAGTGCGAAAGAAAATGTTGAAAAAAACTAATTAAAAAAACAAAAGAACTAGCATCTGAGTCAAAATATCGGATGGCTCAAATCATTTGTCATTTTGACAAGTAAATACCAGTCATGGTTTAGCTTCTCTCTCTCCCTCTCCTTTTCTCTTTATCTACCTTTCTATATATATATACGTGCAAAAGCATCTTCTTTCTTAAAAGACAACATAAAGGAAACACCATTTTATCTAACTGAATGCTCCATTGAAGCCTAAATAAATCAGGGATTATCATTTATAGAAGTCAGAACTCATTCAATGCGGATTTCCTGGCTTAAAATTTTATCTACTGCAACATTTTTTTTTCTTTTGGTATGTTGGAATGGGGCATAAAGAATATTGCATGAAACATTGCTTTTCAAAACAGGTAGCTCTATTGTGGATCCGTCTTATCCCTGTCATAATGCAAAGACAACACTAATGGTATCTCTGTACTTGCCAATTAGATAATATCTGCAATACATCATCTCCAAAGAGGGTTTACACAATAGTGCGATAACATATGTTTGATGCAACAATTCCCACAAGCATGATTTCCAAAATTTAAGGGCATTAGTTATAGGATATTCACTTAAAAATAAATCTAATCTGAATGTGAAATCCCATAGCATATTTATATATATCTGAATCGAATTTGAACATGACTTGATGTCAACTCTTAAATCAGAAGCTGATTTGGTTTCCTTATCTTATATTAAATTTTTTCATATCTGATCTTTTCAGAAGGTTTAATGGGATTATCCAATCCAAATGGGACATACATTGACATCCAAATGGAGAATGGATCGTAGAGATAGGCTAAGAAAATATCCATACACATCGACAACCTTGAGCTATTTCACTCTCATTTTAAATTCATTAATCCTTTTGAAATAAAACAAAAGTGCTACAATGGTTCCCATAAGCAATATGGCCTCACGTAAAAAAACTGAGTTCTAGCGACCCATCACTCTTGTCCAACAGAAAGTAAAATTTGAAACTATTTAGTAGATCAATCTAGTGAAGTAGTTCATGTCTCACGAGTTTGGAATTTGATATTGAATCTCAAACCCAGTACTGGTCTGATTTTAGAAATATAGGATTACAAAGAGCACCTACAAAATGGATTTAAGTAATTGACAATATGATGCACACGATATACATTCAAGATATTCAATAGCTTCTTTCTTATATCAACTGAAATCCAAACTTCTCTTCGTGAAAAAGGAGCTTGGATGGAGCCATGACACATTTAACTGCCCATATATTGATTGAGGATCAGGACTATGAGAACTAATTTATAGGCCGATTGGTCAATTAGTTGGTGATTCACAAGGTTCGACATTAGTATTTTTCAACTTTGGCACTTCACAAGCTATGAGATAATTTTTTTCATGAAAATGTAAATTATACCTCATTCATCTTTTTGAAAATTTTATTTCATATGTAACATGTCGCTAAACATGTAACAAAAATAATTAAATGTCTCATAATGAATGCATATTTATATGTATATATATAAGGCATTCAAAAATATTAATATTAAAATCTGAAATTTCCATTACTGTTATCAAATATGTTGTGATACAAACTCTTTTACAAGAGCGTATAGCTTGCAAATTTGAATAATTTGCTGCACTAATGCAAGAACTATGTCGCCCATTGTCTAAATCTATGACATCTCATTTTTAAGCAATGTTGGATGTGAGGGGTCATTTTGCCAACTCTATTATCTCAATTAAAGCACAAGCATAAGTTAGGAAAGCTTACATACAAATACAATAAGTTTGGAATGTACAATTGGCAGTGGTAAATGATAAATGGCATCTGATGTTAACAATAATATTGAAATCTAAAATTGCCATTCTTGTCATGATACACACATCAAAAATGTCAACAACAATATTGAAACCTAAAATTGCCATTCTTGTTTTGATACATCGAATCCTGAGTATTTTTACTTATGCATATAATGTTGCCTGAAATGTTATTTTCCAATATCTCTCCTGCTCACATACATTTTTTCTTTAAATTTGGTTGTTGATGGACAAATCCAAGTATCTTACTGAGCATCCTAGTGGTGATCTCAAGTTTTAATCAGTGGTTTGCGAAGGTATGGTATCAGGGCCAAAGCCAAGGGAGGAAAAATCAATATGTAATTTCACTTACCATGTATAGAAGTTTGGAAAAGTTACATTTTCAACCCTCGTCAAACTTTGGTTTGGCCATTTTGATAAAAAATTCCTAGCTCTGCCTCTGCTTGGTTAATGAAGGTACTTCTTGCACTTGCTTTTCTAAAAAAATTCTTTCTTATGTGATGTATGGTTCATGGCTTTCACTTGACATTTGTCACTATTAGTCATTTTAATTACACAATTTCTTGTTGTTATTATTTTTGTACCTTCACCTTCGAAGGTGATTTTGCTATTTTAGCAGTACATCACATGCCATTGCTGTAGTAATCCCTACCTTGAAACATACGGACAAGTTATGGATAAAAGGAATTGGTGCAGCAGGTGCATGGCCTTTGTGCTTCACTTAGTTTAGACTTCAGGAAGATAGTTAGTCAGGATTAAGCCTCCATGAGACAGGTAGACACAATGTAAGAACGTTAGCAATAACATGCTGGTGGGTCTTTCTCAGTCCATTGAGATGCTGAAAATGGAAAAGAAAGCAAGAATTTGGAAGGTGTGTAGATTAATTCTACTCTACTGTCTGCATTTTTTTGTAAGCAAAAGTACTGATTGTCACTGAAAGACATTGTTTCATCACTATTGGAAACATGGAACAATCAATACTTTTCCTTACAGTTACAATAGAAGTATACATACCTTATAAATTGTTGCTTCCTTCGTCATTTTCAGCTTCTCAATGGATTGACAAAGAGCCACCATTGTCTTATTGCCAATGTTCTTACATTGTGTATAATTTCCCTGTCTCATGGAGCCTTGGGTGCAGCTGTTTAATTGTCTTCCTGAAGTCCACATCAAGTGAAGCACAAAGCCATGTTATACCTCATTTATTTTGCATATAACCTTATCATGTCTGTCTCTATCTTTACATTCTACTAAGTACCTTTTTGAGAAGAAAAAGGTATATATATATATATATATATATATGTATATATATATATATATGTATCTCTGTGTGTGTGGCTAAAGATTGGAAGTTATCATTGAATAACAATCACAATTAATAGAATTGGCATTGATTTATGGTGTCTCTTTTGCCTTCTTCATTTTCGAGAAATATTCCTCATTCTACTATAAATTTGGAAGAGGTATGTAGTTTCCCCTGCTAACAACACTAGGATTTTCGGATCTAGCTTCCAATTAGAAGATCTGGACCCAAGTTTTAGTGGAACCACTATGAGAAACCCATGCCCTATAAAAAAAGGGGATTTACTGACGTCCTCAAAATGTCAGTAAAAGTTTTTCTGATGTATGTACAGGTCGACGGCGATCAAAATGTTGGTAAAACTTTTACTGACATCTATAGAAGCCGTCGGTAAAGAAAATGTCGGTAAAACTATCACCAACATTTTTGTGGCACATATCGATGCGCGCATTGGTGTAGGCATCTTCAGCGACGCATGATCGATCCAACATGAAGTTGGGTCGAGAGAAAAACAAGTAGAAAAATTTGATGGGCATTTTAATCATCTAATATTTGTTTATACATTTTCTTGTTTATCTCTCAACCATCCATTAGATGAAACAACCTTCATATATATATATATATGTATATATATATATATATATATATATATATATATATATATATATACATATATATATATATATATACTTGAAAAGGCCAAAGTGCTGAGAATGTAATTGTTGCTTCAAAAATGGAGTGAAACATTAATTCCCTGCATCATTATTATGATTTGTATCGGTTTGATTCAGTTGTGCCAAATTGACACCCACAGCATATTTTTTTCATATTTTTACTTGAGTAATAAAATGAAAGGTTCAGTTAGTGTGCATCGGAAGCTTTTCACACACTGTATCATGTTCTATTCAGTACCATAGAAAATGGTGAACCCAACTAATAGTAACCAAAATTGCTGTAATTAGTATGCTAATTCATGACTTAGTGTGTGCATTCGGTTGACATAATAGACCATGGACAAAGGTTATGAAAATTACCCAACCAAATAAAAAATTTTGAGCTAATTTTACTCTTATTTTTAGTTCTTTAATCCTCCTTATGCTTCTTGTTTTAACAAAAATCCTAATTACTCTTTGTAAAACAAGCTTGGATGAAGCCTTGATACATGTAACCAAAGTACATATTGATTGAGCATGAGGACTTTGAGAAGTGATTTATTGTCCGATTGATCAATTAAGTTTGTACTTCACAAGGTTTGACATAATTTTTTTTTCTTCTGTGCAAAAACAAATTATATATCATTCTAGCATTTCACAAGGTATGACATATTTTTTTTGTAACAATATAAATGATATACCATTTGCCTCTTTGAAAAAATTATTTTATAAATGACACCTTGTTAACCATGTAATGCAACTAATTAAAATATCAGACGATCAATGCATGTAATATATATATATTTCAAAATATTCTGCATATTGGTTTCCTTTCTTAAAATTTTCGTGGCAGTAAAATGAATAAAAGCTTCAACGGTACTAAATGGGCTGAGTTCTTTGATCTGATTAAAAGAATGAGTGTTTTATCTAACCAAATTAATTTTATAACAATATACAGTTAATGCGTATACAAGTATGTTGTAGGAGTTATTTTTCTAATGAACAAGAAGAACTTTTGTTAGAACTGTATAAATTTATTTTAAAGAATTCTTTACACCCATGCAGCCGGTCAACTGCGAGTCTGCAAATCAAAAAATTTTTAGTGACTTAAACGTTTCACATGGAACTGGATTAGCCTACAAATTTTTAGCGGCCACCATTTGTTTTGCAGCTGTTGATTTGTCTCAAGTTTTTGTTTCTAGTGTCAGCGGTCAAATGGCACAATGGTGATGGTTCTTTCATTGTAGATCATTAACTTTTTTGTTCAAAGTATAACGAATAATGATTTTGACAAATTTCTATCAGTTAAATAATTCTCACAGCATAAACAATTCATTAGCAGAAAAATCTACTTAAATGTCATTTAATGAATCTCATTTTTTCTCTCTATATGTTTGTGAATATTCATTCATGTATATGTACGGGTGTGTGTGTGTGGTTGTATGTCTCTCTTTCTCTCTCTCTCTCTCTCTATATATATATAGAGTTAGAGAAACATTGTAGGTATGATTCCCATTAACTATAATTTTAGCCACTGATTTTTCCAAGATGGACAGCTCAGAACAATTCAATAAGGGTATTTTAATAATCTAGCATAAATGTCTAATTTTACCCTTAATTTTAGCAATCTCTTTCTCTCTCGCTCCTTTTTTTTCCTCATTCACTTTGTTTCTCCAGGTGCTTATTTTACCATAAATTTGGAGCACATAATTATTCCCCCACTAACATCGCAAGTATTTTCAGATGCACATCCCACTTGGGTAGAGTATCCAAATATGATTTCTAGTGAACTCACTATGACAAACCCATGCTCCACGTGAGAAAGAACTGCATAAATGAAATGCCTGCGGTACCCATCCAATGGTAGGGTGTGTAGGAATGGCTATGGTAGGGTGGTATCAAGACAAATGTGTGGCTATGGGTTATAAAACATAATTTTCTTCTTATATTACACGATTTATGTATTTAATGGTTCCAAATCACATAATGCTAAAAAAGATACATGCCTTTTTTTTGGCATGTTATGATTGACATATGACAACCTTAATTTGTCAGCCCTAAACCAAGTTCGCATTTTATAGGGCACACGCAAAACATGAAATGCTCCTTGGTAAGAAACTAAATAAGCCTTAAAGAGCGCATTTGGTGAGAAAAACACTTGGTCATTTGGAATGTCATAATATATATATATATATATATATATATATATATATATATATATATATATATATATATATATATATATATATATATATATATAACCATGACTCTGGCATTTATATGTAAAAATGACCGTTGATTTTCTCTCTCTAAGATGCCTCCCTTCTTTCATGATTTTTTCAATCCCATACCCCATCTGTCATCCGTAAGCGCAGCCTGCTGCCTCCCACTTGTCCCAAAATCCCTTGGGGCTCCTCTTTTGTGTTACAAAAGATGGTGGATTCCACGCATCTCTGCTGCCACCACCTGGTGGCCCAGGACTCGGTGGTGTCTTGGTAGGTCCACTAGTGACGTGGTGGGTGGTGGCAGTGGAGATGTGTGGAATAATCCACCCATCTTCTTCCTCCTTCCCACCCAGAAGTGTTAAACCTGGGATGCAACTTAACACAGCTGGGAGGGGGAAGAGACAATGAGGGAGGGAGGAACTAGGGAGAGAGAAAATGTTAAAAAAATTTAATAAAAAAAAAGCCAGCATCTAAGACAGAAGATGTGATGGCTCAGATCATGTCATTTTGACAAAAAAATATCAGTCATGGTTCAGCTTCTTTCTCTCCCTCTCTCTCTCTCTTTATATATATATATATATATAAATCATCACCTTTCTTAATAAACAACATCATGGAAACCTCATTTATTCTAACTGAATGCTCCATTGAAGCCTAAATACATCATGGATCATCATTTACAAAAGTCATAATTCATTTAAAGCGGATTTATTGGCTTAAAATTTAATTTGCTACCACAATTTTTTTTTCTTTTGGTATGTGGGAATGGGGCGCACAGAATATTGCATGAAGCGTCGCTTCTCAAAACAGGCAGCTCCATTGTCGTCCCTGTCTTATCCCCATCTTGATGCAAAGACAACGTTTAATGGTATCTCTATACATGCCAATTAGATAATATCTGCAATACATCATCTACAAAGAGGGTTTACACTGTAGTGAGATAACATATGTTTGATGCAACAACTCCCATAGGCTATGAAAATATCCATACACATCAACAATCTTGAGCTATTTAACTCTCATTTTAAAATAATTAATCCTTTTGAAAGAAAACAAAAGTGCTCAAATGGTTCCCACAAGCAATATAAACTCAGGTAAAACTGAGTTCTAGCTGCCCATCACTCTTATCCAACCGCTAGTAAAATTTGAAACTGTTTAGTAGATAAATCCAGTGAAGTATTTCATATCTCACGAGTTTGGAATTTGAAATCAAGTTTCACGATTGAATCTGAATCTCAATACTGATTTGATTTAAGAAAGTCAGGATTACAAGGAGCACCTAAAAAATGGATTTATGTAATTGAAAATATAATGCACATGATACATATTCAAGATATTCAATAGCTCCTTTCTTGGATCAACTGAAACCCTAATTTATCTTTGTGAAAAAGAAGCTTGGATGGAGCCATGACACATTTAACTGCAGGATATATAGATGGATAATTAGGACTATGATAACTTATTTATAGGCCGATTGGTCAACACAAGGTTTGACATTAGTTTTCTTGGTCTTTGGCACAAAAATATAAATAATAATTATTCTAGCACTTCACAAGCTATGACATAAATTTTTCATGAAAATATAAATTATAAATCATTCACCTTTTCAAATATTTTACTTTTATGAGTAACACATTGCTAAACATGTAAGGAAATTAATTAAATGTCTCATCGTCAATGCATGCGTATATATATGTATATATATATATATATACATATATATATATACATATATATATATATCATTCACAAGTAGTAATATTAAATCTGAAAATTTCCATCATTGTTATCAAATATGTTGCGACACAAGCTTTTTTACATATGCATATAGCTTCCAAATTATTCAAATTTGCTGCACTAATGCTAGAACTATATCAACCATTGTATAAATCTATGACATCTAGTTTTTAAGCAATGTTGGATGTTAGGGGTCTTTTTTCCAACTCTATTTTCTCAATTAAATTACAAGCATAAGTTAGGAAAGCTTAGATACAAATACATGAAGTTTGGAATGTAAAATTGGTAGTGGTAATTGATAAATTGCCTCCGATGTCAACAATAATATTGAACTCTAAAATTGCCTTTCTGGTCATTTAGACACAATATCAACAACAATATTGAAATCTAAAATTTCCATTCTTGTTTTTGATACATTGAAACCTAAGTTTTTTTACTTATATGTATAATGTTGCCTGAAACATTATTTTCCAATATCTTTTCTACTCAATATTTTTTCTATAAATTTGGTTGTGGAAGGACAAATCCAAGTATCTTACTAAGCTATGTTGTGGTGATCTCAAGTTTTAATCACTGGTTTTCTAAGGTATGGTAGTAGGCACAAAGCCAGGGTAGGCCGATAGGGGACATAGAAAAAATCTAAGAGTAATTTCACTTACCGCGTACAGAAGTTTTGAAAAATTACATTTCAACCCTCATCAAAATTTTGAAACTTTGGTTTGTCCATTCTAATAAAAAATTCTTAGCTCTAACCCTGTATGGTTAATGATGGTACTTCATGCACTTGCTTTTCTTTAAAAAAATCTATGTTATATGATTTATGGTTTGTGGCTTTCACTTAACATTTGTCATTTTTTGTGATTTTAATTACACACTTTCTTGTTGTTATTATTTTTGTACCCTCACCATCAAAAGTGGTCCTGCTATTTTAGCAGTAGGTCACACACCGTCAGTGTAGTAATCCCTGCCTTGAAACATACGAACAAGTTACAAATAAAAGGAATTGGTGCAGTGGGTGCATGGCCTTTGTGCTTCACTTGGTTTAGACTTCAGGAAGACAGTTAGTCAGATTACCCAAACCTCCATGAGATAGGTAGACACAATGTAAGAATATTGGCAATAACACACTGGTTGGTCTTTCTCTCCAGAAAGCAAGAATTCAGAAGGCATGTAGATTGATTCTATTCTACTGTCAGCAATTTTTTTGTTAGCAAAAGATTGAATGTGACTCAAAGACATTGTTTCATCACTATTGGAAACACGAAACAATCATCACTTTTGCTTACAATTACAATGGAAGTATACAGACCTTATAAATTGTTGCTTCCTTCGCCATTTTCAGCTTCTCAATGGATTGACAAAGACCCATCACTGTCTTATTGCTAATATTCTTACATTGCGTATATTTGTCTATCTCATGGAGTTTTGGGTGCAGCTGGCTAACTGTCTTCCCAAAGTCCACATCAAGTGAAGCACAAAGCCATGTTATACCTCATTCATTTTGCATATAACCTTATCATGTTTGTCTCTCTCTTTACATTTTTAAGAAACCATTGTTAAAAGCAAGCACAAGAAACAATTTACATTGTAGCGACATTTTTAATGATAATTTATTATGTTTTTAGCTGCACATGTTAAATATGTAGTCATCCAGCAACATGCTGATTCATTTCTCCCTCCCTAATACATGAATATAAGAATTTATGCATATGTTCATATCGACCAAAGCTGGAAAGTTGTCATTCAATAACAATCGCAATTAACAGCATTGGCAATGATTTACGGTGTCTCTTTTGCCTATTTCATTTTTTAGAAATATTCCTTATTCTACCATAAATTTGGAAGTATGGATCCAAGTTCTTGTGGACCCAGTATGAGAAACCCATGCCCTATGAAAAAAGTGATTTACCGACGTATGTAGAGGTCGACGACAAAGAAAATGTTGATAAAACTTTTGCTGATGTCTATAGAGGTCGTTTGTAAAGATAACATTGGTAAAAACTATCACCTACATTTTTTGTGGCATCTTCAACGATGTGTGATAAATGTTTGGCTGTCTAGAGTCATCCTGCTCACTTATAGCATTCAATGCCAAAAATACTAATATTAAAACCTAACATTTCTATTCCTGCTATCAAATACATTGTGACAAAAACTTTTTTTATTTATTTGTATAGCTTCCAAATTTGAATAAAATTGCTGCACTAGTGCTAGCACCATAATGCCTTTGTATTAGTCTATGATATCTTAGTTCTTAAACAATGTAGGATGTGAGAAGTCATTTTACCAACTCTATTCTCTCAAATAAAGCACAAGCATAAGTTAGAAAAATTTAGATACAAATACTTGAAGTTTGGAATGTACAATTGGTAGTGATAAACGGTAAGTGGCCTCCGATGTCAACAATAATATTGAAACCTAAAATCATCATTCTTGTCATACATATAATGAGAATGTCAACAACAATATTGGAACTTGAAATTGCCATTCCTGTATTTGATACATCAGAACCTGAGTTTTGTTTACTTATGCGTAAAATGTTGCTTGAAATATTATGTTCCAATACCTTACCGCTCACATATATTTTTTCAATAAATTTGATTTTTGAAGGACAAATCCACGTATCATTCTAAGCCTCTTAAGAGTGATCTCAAGTTTTAAGCATTTGATACTAATGTCACTGTGTTGTATATCCTTCAGTCAGATTGTTTCATAAAGTTCTTCAATATGTGAATGAGGTAAGTGGCCTTTGTTCTTCACTTGATCTAGACTTCAGGAAGACAGTTAGTCAGGATTACCCAAGCTTCCATGAGATAGATAGACTTGATGTAAGAACATTAGCAATAACACGCTGATGGGTCTTTCTCAGTCCATTGAGAAGCTGAAAGTGGAAAAGAAAGCAAGAATTCAAAAGGCATGTATATTAATTATATCGCACTGTCAAGATTGTGACTTGGGATCACGTAGTCGAACGACATTTTTTCATCGCTATTGGGACACTGGAACATGTTGGACTTACCCAATTGAGGAAAAGAAGCTACTAGTTTTGAGGTTATATAGTTCCTGTAGTAGTGATGAAACATTCAGACTTTTGCTTACAAGTACAATAGACTTATACATAACTTGTTAATTGTTGCTTCCATTGCCATCTTCAGCTTCCCAATGGACTGACAGAGACCACTTATTGCTTCATGTTCTTATATTGTGTATAACTGCCTGTCCCATGGAGTCTTGGGTGCAGCTAACTAACCGTCTTCCCAAAATTCAAATGAAGTGAAGCACAAAAGCAATGTTATGCCTCACTTATTTTGCATATAAAATAACGTTATCATGTCTGTCTCTTTCTTTACATTCTAATAAATTATCATAATACTATATATATAGCATTGGTGATGATTTGTGGTGTCTTTTTTGGCTTCTTCATTTCTCCACATACAAGATTGAATAAATTAAAGCAACCCCCAGACGAGCAGACGTGCAAAAATTGAGGAGAAAAATGGAGGCTTATTTGTAAAAATGTTTGTGAAGTAGGAGTCTCAAATGAAAATTCTAAAAACTAAAAAGGATAAATGGCTTATGCCAAGAGGGAATGATGCATCATGCCCTCTTGATGGATTGTCTAAAATAAATATCTAACTTATTGTTACACTTGTTAGATTTGTAGCAAGTGAGACGGATGGTCATAGCTGCTAACACGTAAGTATTTCTTTCGAGATGCTTCCAATTATCTCAGACTTTAGAAGATTTGAATCCTTGTTTACTTTTTACCTCAAATTTAAAGATGTCAAGTGGGAGGGGAGGGAAGTTGACCTGAGATCTATGTATTAGAAGATGTAAAGTTTAAACTATAGTATTGTCGTTGTATCATTTACACACAAGAATTGAGTTGACTCAAAAGGCAAAGCAAAGCTGGTCATGTTTGGGACCTGTGAAAATGCTGGTCTTTAGTTCGATTTACATGGGTGTTATGATTATGGGTCTTAAGTGGTTGAACATGGTAGCTAAGTTTAAGGGTGCAGTTCTGACATAGTTGAAGCTGATGCAGTTCATGACCCCTCAGAGGGCGGGGGCATGGAGAGGCTTTTGGGCCTATTTTCAGGAAGGTAAGTTGCTAAGTACCTCCCACTCACTCAAAGGAAAAAACATAAGAATTTCATTTTTTTAAAAAATCAATCATTCAAGCAGACCTCTCATTATGTGTAGGTAGACAGTTGTAAGTGAAAATTATGAATGCCAGCATTTGTGAACAAATGGAAATGGGCAAATCAAAAGGTTATCAAGCTTGGCCTTTGAGCGGGCCCTTAAAGACTTAGTGAGTTAAGTGCACTGGTTTGTGCATGTAACACATATATGGCAAAAAGAAAACATGGTAGGGGTTGCAGTGTTGTGGAAATTATCTAAAAAAATATATTTTTTTATACTTTTAATTTCTTTCAGTTTTTCTATCTCTATAAAAAGCTTTTTTATTAACCAGGAGTATTTTTGTAATGATCTATATTAGCGCATGAAAATTTCATGCACTAAAGGAAATGTGGAGGCACAGATTTAGATTTTGTAATCAGTAATTGAAAACAGAAGTTTATATTTGCTAAAATAAAATAAGATGAAGGCATACATGCCTTCACTGGATATAGCAATGCTGTTTTTTTTATTAGTAATGAAAACGTGGTGAAGGATTGGAAAGGTTGCATAATCGGGATCTTTCAATTTTGACAAATGGTTCGTTAATCAGACAGAATGGATGTGGGTTGGTGGGCCTTGCAGTCTGCATGGAAACAAATACAATATTGGAACATGTTGCATCAGATTGTTGGGCCCTTACAAGAAAATTGCCCCTCCATGTTTCCTTGTTTTTTTTTTAGAGGCGTTTCGCAACATGTGTTTGATGAATTTGCATTAATAATTAGAATAGATTTCATGAAACACTATTTTTTATGTCTCATTAAACTATCACAATCTTTCCAATATATTTATGAAATACTAAACTAGCGTTTATGAAGCCAAACATGTCTTATGGGGCTTTCCTTTTACTCTAATTTTATCATTAAAAGTAAATCTATGTTAAGGGGCTGTTTGGTAGTTTCAGACATCCAAACATTTTCTTTCTATTATGTTCAATCTACATTGCTTAAAATTTGCTTTGTGAATGAGGTGTAGTATGTTCTGTGGGGAGTCAAGGTCCCATATGGGTGACCTTGATAGATTTTTTATTTGGTACTAGAATAGAATAAGGACATAAGGTTGCCAAAAAGGGCATGTATCAATGGTTATGGTAGGGTGATATCAACAGTCATGTGTGGCTATCAAATTTGGGGGTTTTTAAAAAACTCCATGTATAATGTTTGATGTTTTGGAAATGTATAGCATAAAACATAGTGTTCTTCTTATCTAACACTGCTTGATGGATAGCATAATGCAAAGAACATAAATGCCTTTTTTGGACACTCTAGGAATGGGATATGACAACCTTTATTTGCCTGCCTTAGCCCGTGTTATGCATTTCATAAAAATAGCACACGCAAAACATGAAATGCTGCTTCTTTGCAAGGAAGCCAAATCAGCATTTGGTAAGAGGAACATTGGGTTCTCTTTGGTCATGTCTTCCATCAACTAATGAAGGATTTCTTGCAGCAAGATGTCCTCCTCAAGCTTTTGAGGAAATTTTCTGCCAAACAAAATGTTAATAGAGGAATTAGAGGAAACATGGAGACAGGGGAAGGATTGGAGCCATTAACTCCTTCACCCTCTTCACCAAGTGTGGTGGATCTGTGTTTGAAGTGTTTCTCAGCTTCAGGGGCGAAGACACCAGAAAGTGTTTCATTGGACATATTTATGAGGAACTCGAGGAGCATGGTATTTCCACCATCATAGACAGCGGAAAATTGGAAAAGGGGTAGGATATCGAGAAACTATTTGAATACATAGAGAGGTCCAAGATCTTTGTCCTCGTCTTATCCAAATGCTTTGCAGAATCGAAATGGTGCTTGAAAGAGGTGACTAAAAGTGTGGAGTGTGGGAAGGAGATAATGCCGGCCTTGGCATGGAAACTTCTGGTGCTCGAAATAGGTGAACTGGCCCTTCAAATCTGCATTTAAGAATTTTCAATCCAACAAGAAGCAAGACCAAGCGGAGGTGAGGAAATGGAGGAAAGCATTGAAGAAGGTCAGAAATCTCTCTGGCTTCAATTTGATCAGGGACATGAATGGGTATATGTCTTTCTCTCTCTCTCTCTCTTGCTCTTTCTCTCGAATAATTAAAATTTAATGAGATCTCTCTTTCTGCTTGTGTTGTCCCAATGTCATGTTCGGCTAGTATTTAGATATTTTTCCATTAAAATCATTATCTTATCATCTATATTAATCTAACACATCGTCTACTATTGGAGTTGCTCAAATTCATATTCCAGTTACTTACTTTACTTAATTAACCGGGACATATCCTTGAAGCTACTGCTAGTTAAAAGTGAGAAAATTTAAGACGTGATTTTGTGTTGAGACTACTATATAGATATAAATATATATTGGCCGGTTGGTCAATTAGTTGGTGGGTCACTTGGTTCAACTTTTTTTTTCTTTGGCATAAAAATATATAATATATTGTTCTATAAGACATAGTTTCCTTGAAATATAAATCATAAATTGTTCACCTTTTTGAAAAATTTATTTTTATAAGTAACAGCTCATTAACCATGTAAAGAAGTTAAAAAAAATTTCATAATCAATGCATGTTACACAGACACACCCGTACATATGTAAAATATTTTCGAATATATATATTTATATATATTCCAAAATATTTTATATATTGGTTTCATTTCTTTAATTTTCATGGCAGTAAAAACAACATAAAAGCTTTAATGCTAATAAACTAGCTTAGAGTCTTTTATTGATAATTCTAGTACTTCACAAGGTATGACATTATTTTTCCATTAAAATATAAATTATAAATTGTTCACCTTTTTGAAAAATTTATTTATAAGTAACACATCATTAACAAGTGTGTAAAATTTGTATGAATTCTTTAACCCTTGCAGCGGGTAAATTGTGAACCGATAATTTTTTAGTGATTTCATTGGTTGATTACCCACAATCTACATAAATGTTGTTTAATAAATCTCTTTTTTTTTTTTCTGTCTGATGTACATATTGGTAGGTCCGAGATCCATAAATATTCATTTTAGTTGTTGATATTTCCAAGATGGATGGCTGAGAAAATTACCCAACCACATGAAAAATCTACAGTTAATTTTCAATCTTGTTTTAACTTTTTTAATCCTCCTGATGCTTTCTTGTATTAACTGAAATCCTAACTGGACAACGAGAACTGAGTTATTAGCCGATTGATCGATTTAGTAGGGAGTTCACAAGGTTCCACATATTTTTTTCCTTGGCATAAAATTCTGAATTATATATCATTCAAGTACTTCACAGGGGATGGCATAATTTTTTCGTAAAACTATTTTGAAAATTTTATTTTATAAGTAACACCTTGTTAACCTTGTAACACAATTAATTAAATGCCTCATGATCAATGCACATAATATATATATATATATATATATATATATATATATATAGATACAGGAAATCTGGTGAGCCTTTTCTGCCTCTAAAAAATAGCTCTCCATGAGTTAGAGAAAGTTTGGAAAGTACACATTGGTGATCTACTCAATAAAGCAAACTAACTGACCAATGATACATATCTGATACTAGTAAAAATCCATTGTCCAACCTTCCCAGTCAGATTGAACATCTTTATAAAGTTCTTGAATATGTGAATGAGGTACAGGAAGACAGTTAGTCAAGATTACCCAACCTCCATGAGACAGGTAGACACAATGTAAGAACATTAGCAATCTCAGTCAATTGACAAGCTGAAAATGGAAAAGAAAGCAAGAATTCAGAAGACATGTAGATTATTCTACCGTCTGATTTTTTTTTAAGCAAAAGTACTGAATGTGACTAGAAGATTGTTTCGTCACTATTGGAAACATGGAACAATCTGTTTTTTTGTTTACACTTACAAAAGAATTATACATACCATGTGAATTCTTGCTTCCTTTTCCATTTTCAGCTTTCCAATGGATTGAGAAGATCCACCAGTCTTATTGTTAATGTTCTTACATTGTATATAATTGCTTGTCTCATGGATTCTAGGGTGCAGCTAGCCAACTATTTTCCCGAAGTCTACATCAAGTGAAGCACAAAAGCCATGTTATGCCTTCTTTATTTTGCTTATAACCTTATCATGTCTGTCTCCCTCTTTACATTTTACTAGGTCACCTATTCGAGATGAAAAGCATTATATACACACACACACACATATATATGTACATATATTCTGGCTGACCGCTCTAGTTAGTTTGCTAGTCCTTGTTAAATGTGCTCATGATTACTCCAAGTTCTTCAAGAGCGCATGAATGAAGGCTTAATTTTTCAGTCTTGCAATTTTGTTATAGTTTTCGTATTATCCTTTTCTGGAATTTGACATAGAATTAGAATTGTATGGACTGTTTCAAATTTTGAAATTAATTTCTTCATTTTATTCACATTATTTAATCTTATGAATGTGAGCTGTAACCATTGATCATTTGTAAGATTTGCTCACCATCACTCAAAAGTTCAAGCTAGGGCTGGCACATAATGATCCACATTGCAAAGTGTAAGGAATCAATCATGTGATTTTTCTTAAACCAAAGGACCTAAAATTTATTTCTAACATCTTCGAGAGTCTGCCGGCGGCCATGCATTGGAACTTTTCTTTACAAAATCATACACTTGTCCACATGGTATGGGCGGTGAAGGGAACCATTTCCGTGTCCCAATCAATATGCAACAGTGATATTGCTATGGAAGAATTTGATGGACACTGTCCCACGGAACGAAACGGAAGCTTTGAGTTGCAGCCAATTCATTGAACATACATTTTGACAATATAAGGGCCGCAGCAAGCTATCTGTGATTGTTTTCAGGAAAGGAAAGAGAGCAGATTGTTGTCCACAGACAAAATTTAAAGCTTATGAGTGCCAAAGGGAGGAACAAGAGGGAAGGCCTTAATAGGAAAACGTCAGGCGAAATAGACACACCAATGCCTCTCTCTCCCTCTCCTAAGAGAAGAAGATGATGGAAATTGACGTTATTTAATTCAGTATTGGAGTTGGATGGACTAATATTCAATTATATGGGACAGCTTCATGAGAGCTGGGTAGCTGTCTCTTTAGATATTTAGTGTTTCATGGAAATAAAAAATGAACTCATGAACTGCACAAAAACTAGGAGTCACTAGTCAGTGGAAGGTTGCAGGGGGCAGGTTTGGTGTGGAAGCCACTATGTACCTCCCATTTGACTTGGGATCCGATTGTGTTCGATGCTGAGAATATGTGCCACCACATGGAAGAACAGCCTGGGTAAGAGTTGATGATCCATGGGCTTTTGGGAGCTGTGTATCTGGATCTTATCATATTCAAGCAAAGGGAATCATTTTGCAGGGATTTGCAAATCAAAGCTGGAGGTTAAAGTCAGTTAGCCTCCTTAAACCTATCTTACCTTTCTCTTTCGAGAGGCAAAGGTGGGGCATCTGACCGGATGGCTATTGCGGCAAATTTCATTGCCTCCCTCAATGTATCACATGCCCATGCCCGTTCAATTTTTTGAAGGATGGAAGGTGGGATCTTAAAGACAAGCCCTTATATGGCCTCACGTAGAACAGAGTTCTAGCGACCCATCACTCTTGGGAAACATGCCTTTCTCCTCTTGTCTTCCAGCTGGACAATGCTAAAATCTAAAATTTTAGACTGTGACACAAATATTAATATTAAAATCTAAACATCCATTACTGATATCAAATACATTATGACAGAAGCTTTTTTACTTATGCATATAGGTTCCAAATTTGAATCATTTGCTACACCAATGCTAGAACCATATCACCCATTGTGTACGTCTATGTCATCTTTGTTTTTAAATGATGTTGGAAGTCAGGTTTTTTGGCCAACTCTATTCTCTCAAATAAAGCACAAACACATATTAGGAAAACATAGATACAAATACTCGAAATTTGGAAAGTGCAATTGGTATGGGTAAATGATAAGTGGCCTTCGATGTAAACAACAATATTGGAACCTGAAATTGTCATTCTTTTCATGGTTGCATCGAAAATGTATACAACGATACTGAAACCTAAAATTGCCATTCTTGTTTTATGCATCGAAACTTGTGTTTTTTTTTTTACTTACGCAGATAATGTTGCCTGAAACATTATTTTTCAATATCTTTCTGCTCACATATATTTTTTTCAATAAATTTGATTGTTGAAGCTGGAGAAATCCAAGTACCATACAGAGCTTGCAAATGTATGGTATTCATTTATTGATTAATTGTTTTTAGTATTACATGTTTCTGTTGTTGTTTAATGATTACAATTCGTTTTCTACTTGATAAGAGATAATAAATTAAAAAGTAAAAGTTATTTAAATGAGGTACGTGGCCTTTATGCTTCACTTGGTTTAGACTTCTAGAAGACAGTTAGTCAAGATTACCCAAGCCTCCATGGGACAGGTATAAAGAATGTAAGAACAATAGCAATAACACACTAGTGGGTCTTCTCAGTCCATTGTAAAGCAGAAAATGGAAAAGGAAGCAAGAATTCAGAAGGCATGTAGATTAATTCTATTCTACAGTAGGCATTTTTTGTAAGAAAATGTATTGATTGTGACATGGGATCACGTAGCTGGAAGGCATTGTTTCATCGGCATTGGAACCATGGAACAATCAGTACTTTTCCTTACAATTACAATAGAATTATGCATAACTTCATTCCTTTGCCATTTTTAACTTGTCAAAGGATGGACAAGGACCCACCAGTGGCTTAGTGCTAATGTTGTTATATTGTGTATAATTCCAGTCTCATGGAGTCTTGGGTGCAGCTGAATAGCCGTCTTCCCAAAGTCCAACCCATGTGAAGCACAAAAGCCATGCATGTTATACCTCATTTATTTTGAGTATAAACTGTGTCATGTACGTTGCTCCTTTACCTTCTACTAAATCACCTTTTGAGAAGAAAATGCAGAATATATATATATATATATATATATATATATATATATATATATATATATACACACACACACACACAATCAGATTGCTAAAAACTGGAAACCTGATATTAAAAGGCAATCGCAATTAATAGCATTGTTGACCATTTATTGTGTTTTTTTTTTTCCTTTTTTTACCTCCACATACGAGAGTGAATAAAATGAAGCCACCACCACATGAGCAGATATATAAAAGTTTAGGAGAAAAATCGAGGCTCATTTATAGGAATATATCCGAAGTTATGGGGCTCAAACGAAAATTGTAAAAAGTAAAGTGGATAAATGGATGATGCGCTGCATGGGCTCCCACATGGTGCTCAATAATTTACACTCTCAAGAATAAGCCATGGTACGGACACAGGTACTCACCATCGGAAAAATATCAGGAATCTTTTTTTCCTCAATTTTTACTTTATTTATCCACTTACTCATTTTTTAAAAATATTTGCGAGTCGAAGGTCCAGACATGAGTTCTAGTGGACCCACTATGACAAACCCATTCCCTACCCATGAAAGAACTGAATAAAGTAAATGTGGTATCCAGCCAATGGTCAGCAACACAAACAAGCTTTATGTTTTATCTCTTTTTTTTAAATTTTTTTGAAGAGTTGTTTAGCAATTGGATCATGAGTGTTATCAAGTTGTATTAAACTTTAGGATAGATTCATGAAACACTACCTTCATGATACACTTCTTATCCTATATTAATTTTTTTCATATCTGATTTTTCACATGATAGGTTTTGAAAATAACCAAACACATCAAAACTCTTGAGCTAGTATCACTCTCATTTAAATTCATCTATCCTTCAGCAATAAAACAGAAGTGCTACAATGATTCCCAAAGGCAATATGGCCTCATGTAAAACAGAGTTTTAAAGACCCATCACTCTTGTCCAACAGATAGTATGTAACCTATTCCTGATTGAAGTTTGAAACTATTAGTAGATCAATCTGGTTAAGTAATTCATATCTCACGATTATGGAAGTTGATATCAAGTTTCATGACTGATTCCATTTTAGAAATACAGGATTTGAATCTAGGTCCGAATGTGATTACAAGGAGCACCTAAAAGAAATGGATTTAAGTAATTGAAAATGTAATGCATATGATATATATTCAAGAAATTCAATAGCTTCTTTCTTTTATTAACTGAAATCCTAACTTTTCTTCTTGAAAGAAGCATGGATGGAGCCATAATATATTTAACTGCAGTATATATTGATTGAACATGAGGAGTTTGAAACTGACTTATTGGCTGATCAGTCAATTGGTTTGTAGATCACATGGTACGACAACAGTTTTTTTCATCTTTTACGTAAATAATATAAATAATAATAATCATTATAGTACTTCACCAGGTCTAACATAATTTATTCTTGAAATATAAATCATAAATTGATCACCTTTTTGATAATTTTATTTTATAGGTAAAACATGTAACAAAATTAATTAAATGTCTCATGGTCAAAGCATTCATTGCCGCATGCTTTTTTACTTGTGCATATTGCTTCTAAATTTGAATAATTTTCTGCCGTAGTGCTAGAACTATATCACCCATTGTATAGTTCTATAACATCTAGTTTTTACTTGTGTATATAGCTTCCAAATTTTTACTTATGTGTGTAATGTTGATATATTGAAACCTGAGTTTCTTTACAAATGAATATAATGTTGCCTGAAACATTATTTTACATTATCTTTCTATAAATTTGATTTTTGAAGGACAATTCCTAGTATTATACTGAGCAAGCTAAGGGTTTGATAAGGGTGATCTCAAGGTCTAATACTGTTTTGCGAATGGGCGGTAGTAGGGAGTATCTCGAGTCTCAAAAACAAGACCATTTATTTTAAAATTTTCAACTTCATAAAGTTCTTGAATATGTGAATGAGGTACGTGGCCTTTGTTCTTCACTTGGTTTGGACTTCGAAAACGATAGCTAGTCAGGATTACCCAAATCTCCGTGAGACAGTAGGCACAATGTAAGAACATTAGCAATAACACATAGGTCTTTTTCAGTGCATTGAGAAGCTTGAAAATGGAAAATAAATCATCAATTCAGAAGGCTTGTAGATTAATTGTATTCCACTGTCCACATTTTTTTCTAAACAAAAATACTGATTATGACTTGGGATCAATGTAACTGAAAGAGCTGAAAGACATCTTTTCCTTGCTATTAGAACCATGGGACTTGTTCTTGCAGTAGCGATGAAGAAATCAGTACTTTTGCTTGCAATTAAAATATAATTGTACATGCCTTCTGAATTCTTGCTTCTTTTCCCATTTTCAGATCCCCAATGGATTGACAAAGAGCCACCATTGTATTATTGCTAATATTTTTACATTGTGTATAATTGCCTGTCCCATGGAGTCTCGGTTGCAGCTAACTAACCGTCTTCCATAACTCCAAACCAAGTGAAGCACAAAAGCCTTGTTATACCTCATGTATTTTGCATATAACCTTGTCATGTCTGTCTCCATCTTTACCTTCTACTAAATCAACTTTTTGAGATGAAAAACCAGAATATATATATATATATATATATATATATATAGAGAGAGAGAGAGAGAGAGAGTCGTATGGCTAAAAATTGGAAAGTTGTCATTAAATGACAATCACAACTAATAGCATTGGTGATGATTTATGTTGTCTTTTTTGACTTCATCCATGCATGTGGATATACAAAAGCTTAGGAGAAAAATAGAGATTTATTTATTGGAATATATCCAAAATTAGGAAGCTGAAATGAATATTCTGAAAAGAAAAGAGGATAAACAGATTATGCCAAGAGAAAATGATGCGGTGCATGGGCTCCCAAAATGGTGCTCAATGATGTCCACTCTCAAGTACCCGACCCGATCATCGTGGGTCCCAATGTACCTCCCTCTCCCAAGAGAAGAAGAAGATGGGGATTGATGTGAGCATCTCATTTACCTGCATTCCACCAGAGATGAGTGGATGAACTGCACGGAAAGCTAGCAGTCACTAGTCGGTGGTGTTTTAATAAGCACGGGTACCAAGAATGAGAACCTGAATTAAGAAAGTGGCCTGCAGATTCCTATAATAAGGCCTTCATTATATTTGATTCTAAGATTTAAAAGATCAGGACTGGTTTGTTTCTTGGCAGACCGACGCCATAATGAGCATCAGAGGTGTACTTTTGCATCATATTTTATTCTGATATGAAATTTCAGCTGCAAGTTTATATATCTCGATGAATGGTTGTCTTTATGAGCATTGATGGTGCACCATTTTGTGGTGAGCAATGATGGAGTCTAGGCGACAGTTTTTTTGTATTACAAAGAGTTGTTCGGAATGGAAACTAGTTGCTTCTCAGTCCCATCTTGTTTGTTGCGATAACGTCCATCAGAACAGAAATGTGGATGGTTATAGGTGGAGAGATTATGAACACCAACATTTGTGTTCAAATAGAAACAAGCAGTGGTCCACTAGTCATTAGGTTTCAATAGTTTACGCGAGTGATCAAGTATCTCAACTTATTTAGTGTGTAGTTTCTCCAATTGTGATGACAAATTAAAAGGTTATGACACTGCCCTTTGAGAGAGCCATTGTAGACGTGATTTGTTCAAAATGAAATTTGAAGGCACGTAATTGGAATTCTCAACCTATATTTTGAAACGGAAGTACATATTTGCTAAAATAAAATGAGATGTAAGATTCATGAAATACTAAATCAGTGTTCATGTTGCCAAACACCCCTTTATGGGATTCTGTTTACACTAGTTTTGTGGTTGCTCTTTGTTTTTAAAGTAAAACTGTGTTAAGGGGATTTTTGGTCCTTTTGGACATGCGAGCATTCTTTTTCTATTATGTCCAATCTACCTTGCTTAAAAATTGGTTTTTGAAAGATTTAAAGCATGATGGGTGGGGAATCAAGGTCCCATCAAGGTCAAATGACTGAAAATTATGAACACACATATGACAGGTGAACTTGGCAGATTTTTTTATTCAAGTTTATAATAAGTTTATGACGTGTCCAGAAACGGAGCGTACAAATGGCTATCATAGGGTGGTATCATGGGAAATGTATGGCCATCAAATATGGGCTTCTTTAAAACGCATATAATCCTCAAAAATACATGTTTTGAGAGTATTGCATGTGATCCTTAATCGGATATTTCTTTTTCTCTTTTATTAGGAGACTTTAATAAGATCTGTAAATTACATCGAATATATTGGCATCGCTATAAAAAATAAATCATTGCAATAGGTTATGAAAATTACCCAACCACATAAAAATTTTGAGCTAATTTCACTCTTATTTTTATTTCTTTCATCCTCATGATCCTTCTTGTTTTAACAAAAATCCTGACTTCTCTTTGTAAAACAAGCTTAGATGGAGCCATGATACATGTAACTGCAGTATATATTGTTTGCCCATGAGGACTATGAGAAGTAATTTATTGGACGGTTGATCGATTTAGTTGGTAGTTCACAAGGTTCCACAGAGTTTTTTTTCTTCGTCGTAAAAACAAATTATATGTTATTCAAGTACTTCACAAGGAATGACATATTTTTTTTGTAAAAATATAAATGGTACACTGTTCACCTTTTTGAAAAAAAAAATTTATAAGTAACACCTTGTTGACCACATAACACAATTAATTAAATGTCAGATGATCATTTATATATAAAAATTTAAAAATATTCTGCATATTGGTTTCATTTCTTAAATTTTTGTGGTAGTAAAAAAAATAAAAGCTTCAAAGGTACTAAACAGGCTTAGAGTCTTTGATATGATTAAAAATTTAAGTGTTTTATCTTGCCAAATTAAATTTATAACAATATACGGTTCATGTGTATGTAAGTACGTAAAAAAATTGTAAGAGTTTTTTTTCTAATGAACTAGAAGAAAAATTTGATAAAAAAATTTGTTTAAACCGTATAAATTTATTTTTATTAATTCTTTTACCCATGTAGTAGGTCGACTGCGAGTCTGTGGACTGACAATTTTTTAGTGACTTGAATGTTCTACATGGAATTAGATTCACCTACATATACGATTCAAATTCAATATATATGTAAGAGTACTAAGAAATTTGACACGGAATTATATTTGGATTCTAGTTTCAAATGTAGAAATTTGATTGCACTTTTTAACACTCTGTTCTTGTGTTTTGTCAAGAATATATTCTAATTATTTTGACCGTGATCAATGAAATTTGGCTTGATTCTTGTAAGTTTTGTACTCTTCATTCTATATCAGTCCACTTAACTTAGAGGTACTACCTAGGTTGTGTTTGTGAACCACAAAAACGAGATCCTCACTTAATCTGTAAAACCTCATACTCATGTTGCACCTGGTAACATATGACCCAATTGAGACATGTAATTGGATTGAGAAAAAAAAGATTCGCTCGAGAAAGAAGCATAGATTTGAGATCCTTACTACTGCTGAATTGCTACTAAAATCCACTTCTTGTCTAAATAGTAAACCCTATGCAATATGGATTTCCGATCCCAAATGGCTGCCTCAAATATGAGATCCGGTTGTTGGATATACCCTAAAATTCAAAGTTCTAACAAATGGTAGATCTAAGATAATTGGATTTCAAATCTTCGAGAATGTCAAAATTAGTAGATTTCATGCCTGAAGGAGGAGTGGTCGGACATATCCAAACGAGAATCTTGGATGGGACCCCTCCTGCCAATGTGGGATGGGCATTTGGTTGAGGGTTTGCTGACTGGAAAAGAGAGGCATTGTTTGCATGACACAAGTTATTTGAGATGCCCCAAATCCTAAAAGATCGAATCTAAGATCCATGGATTTGAAATCACCTTAGATCTCCAATGCAACCAAATGTTGCCTAAATGTTTCTCAATGGCATCATGGTCATTCATTTGGTTGGTGATGCATCAATTTTGTAGTTGGGATCAGGGGTGGAGTTGGAGTATTTTATGATGGGGCCAAACTATAGTTTCAAAATTTTAACGGAAATGTAGTTCACTTTCAAAATTTTTGTTGAAAGTATTAAAGAATAATGATTTTGAGATGTTTCTATCAATTGCATAACTTGACCTTTTTTTTTCATCTTTGATTCCAGTTTTGTTCTAAGTGTCCAGCTGGCCTTCACTTTCTTCAAAGAGATGCTCTCTAAACTGGTTGGTTCATTTAGTGATGTTAAGGAGTCACAAAATTTTTCTTTTTACTATTTAATTTTTCTTAAAAAGAATGATTTTTTCATTAATCATGTAAACAACTCATTATCAACAAAATCTACATAAATGTTGCATCATGCCCTCTTGTAGGATTGTCTAAAATAAATCTCTGAGGGGTTGATATATGGATTATGCAAGAGGGGATAAATGGTTTATGCCAAGAGGATAAATGGCTTATGCCAAGAGGGGATGATGCATCATGCCCTCTTGTAGGGTTGTTTAAATTAAATCTCTGACTTATTGTTACACCTGTCAGAGTTGTAGGAAGTGAGAAGGATTGCCGTAGCTGCTATCACATAAGTATTTCTTTCGAGATGCTTTCAATTATCTCAGACTTTAGAAGATTTGAATCCTTGTTTACCTTATGCCTCAAATTTAAAGATCTCAAGCTGGAGGGGAGGGAGGTTGACTTGAGATCTATGATTTAATGTTTACAAAACTATAGTATTGTCATTGTATCTTTTACACATAAGAATTTAGTTGCCTCAAAGGGCATAGCAAAACTGGTCGGGTTTGGGACTTGTGAAAATGCAGTTCTTTAGTTCGATTTACATGGGTATTATGAGTATGCGTCTTAAGTGATGAAAAGTGGCAGCTAAGTTGAAGGGTGCAGTTTTGCCATTGTTGATGCTGATGTAGTTCATGACCCATAAGGCAGGGAGCATGGAGAGGTTTTTCAGCCTCTTTTCAGGATGGTAAGTTGCTAATTACCTCCCACACACTCAAACAAAACATAAGATTTTCATTTAAAAAGAAAAAAAATCAATCATTCAAGCAAACCTCTCATTATGTGTAGGTGGACGGTTGTAAGTGCAGATTATGAACACCAGCCTTGGAGCTCAAATTGAAACGGGCAAACCAAAAAGTTATCAAGCTTGGATTATGAGTGGGCCATTAAAGACTCAGTGGGTTAAGTGCACCGGTATGTGCACATAACACATATATGCCAAAAAGAAAACATGGTAGGGGTTGAGATATTGTGGAAATTATCCAAAAAAAATATTTTTTTAGTCCTTTAATTTATTTCAGTTTCTCTATCTCTATAAAAAGCCTTTTTATTAACCAGGAGTAATTTGCTCTTGAGGAAATTTTCTGCCAACCAAAATGTAAATGGAGGAATTAGAGGAAGCATGGAGGCAGGGGAAGGGGTGGAGCCATTAACTCCTTCACCATCTTCACCTAGAGTGGTGGATTAGAGTGGAGGAATTAGAGGAAGCATGGAGGCAGGGGAAGGGGTGAAGTGTTTCTTAGCTTCATTGGCGAAGACACCCGAAAGTGTTTCATTCGACATCTTTATGAGAGCCTCGAGGAGCGTGGTATTTCCACCTTCATAGACAACAGAAAGTTGGAAAAGGGGCAGATGTCAAGAAACTGCTTCAATACATAGAGAGGTCCAAGATCTTTGTCCCCATCTTATCCAAACCCTTTGTAGAATCAAAATGTCACTTGAAAGAGGTGACCAAAAGTGTGGAGGTCACAAGGTTTAACAGTTTTCTTTTTCTCTTAGGCATAACATGGTGAGACATATTTTCCTTGAAATATAAATCATAAATTGTTCACCTTTTAGAAAAATACATTTTTATAAGTAACAGCTCGTTAACCATGTAACGAAGTTAATAAATGTTTCATGATCAATGCACGTAATATACACACAAGTACATTTATATCTATATAATACATATATATATATGTATATATATGTATATATTCCAAAATATTTTAGATATTGGATTCATTTCTTTAATTTTTCATGGCAGTAAAAAACATAAAAGCTTTCAAGCTACTAAATGAGCTTAGAGTCTTTGATTGTAAATTATAAATTCTTCATGTAATGAAAACAAAAACACAAATAGACACCCACTCACATATATATATATGCATGTAGACATATATACAAAAAATATTATAGATATTGGTTTCATTTCTTTGATTTTTCATGACAGTAAAAAAACATAAAAGCTTTAAAGCTACTAAACAAGCTTAGAGTCTTCGACTTGTTAAAAACTAGAATTTTAACTAGCCAGATTTAATTATATATCAAAACACTGTTAATGTGTATACAAGTGTGTAAAACAATTATAAGAGTTATTTTTCTAATGAACAAGAAGAACATTTATAAAATAATTCATTTGAACTGTACAAATTTCTTTGTATGAATTCTTTAACCCTTGTAGCCAATATATTGTGAACCTATAATTTTTAGTGATTTCAACGTTTGATTACCTGCAATCTACATAAATGTTATTTAATGAATCTCTTTTGTTTTTCTCTTTAATGTATATATTGGTAGGTATGAGATCCATAAACAATCATTTAGTTGTTGATATTTCCAAGATGGATGGCTGAGAAATTTACCCAACCACATAAAAGTCTAAAGTTAATTTCTCTCTTGTTTAATTTTTTTAATCCTCCTGATGTTTCTTGTATTACTGAAATCCTAACTTTTCTCGTTGTGAAACAGGCATAGAAGGAGCCATGATACATTGAGCCTGTGGACAATGAGAACTGAGTTATTGGCTGATTGATCGATTTAGTAGGGAGTTCACATGGTTACACATATTTTTTTTTCTTCAGTGTAAAATTGTAAATTATATATGATTCAGGTACTTCACAAGGGATGGCATAATTTTTTCATAAAAATATTTTGAAAAAATTATTTTACAATTAACACATTGTTAACCATGCAACACAATTAATTAAATGTCTCATGATCAATGCACAATATATATATATATATATATATATATATATATATATATATATATATATATATATGTGGTGAGCCTTTTTTTTTCTCGCCAAAAATTGCAGTAAATCTCTTGAGCCTTTTCCACCTCTGAAAAATGGTTTTGCATGAGTTGGAGAAAATTTGGAAAGTACATGTTGATGGTCTACTCAGTAAAGTAGACTAACTGAACACTGGTACATATCTGATACTAATGACAATCTGTTGTATATCCTTCTCAGTCAGATCGAACGTCTTTATAAAGTTCTTAAATATGAGAATGGGGTATAGGAAGACAGTCAGTCAAGATTACCCAAGCCTCCATGAGACAAGTAGACACAATGTCAGAACATTAGCAATCTCAGTCAATTGACAAGCTGAAATTGGAAAATAGGCAAGAAGTCAGAAGGCATGTAGATTAATTCTATCATCTGGTTCTTTTTGTAAGCAAAAGTACTGAATGTGACTGAAAGACACTGTTTCATTGCTATTGGAAACATGGAACAATCAGTACTTTTGCGTACAATTACAAATGAATTATACATACCTTGTTAACTATTGCTTCCTTTTCCATTTTCAGCTTTCCAATGGATTGAGAATGACCCACCACACCACTGTCTTATTGCTAATGTTGTTACATTGTGTGTAGTTGCTTGTCTCATGGTGTCTTAGGTGCAGCTGGCTAACTGTCTTCCCAAGGTCCACATGAAGTGAAGCACAAAAGCCATGTTATTCCTCATTTGTTTTTCATATAACCTTATCATGTCTATCTCTCTCTTTACATTCTACTAAATCACATTTTTGAGAAGAAAAAACATTATATATATGCTCTAGCTAGTTTGCTAGTCCTTTAAACGTGTCCACGATTACTCCAAGTTCTTCAACAGCACCATGGACCAAGGCTTAATTTTTAGTCTTGTAATTTTATTATAATTCTGATATTATCCTTTTCTGGGATTTGACATAGAATTGATATTGTATGGACTTTTTCAAATTTTGATATTAATTTTCTCATTTTATTCACATTATTTAATGATATGAATCTCATCTAAGCCCATTGATCATTCATGAGATTTGCTCACCAACACTCAAAAATTCAAGCTAGGGCGGCGCATAATTAATCATGAGATTTTTCTTAAAGCAAAGGACCCTAAAATTTATTTCAAACAAATTAACATATGACAATGTTAAATTACATCTTCGAGAGTATGCCGGTAGCCATGCGTTGAAACATTTCTTTTAAAAATCATACAAATGTCCACATGGTACGGATGGTGAAGGGAACCATTTCCATGTCCCAATCAATATGCAAGGGCGATATTGCTATGGAAGAATTTGATGGACATGGTTCCACGGAACGAAACAGAAGCATTTAGTTGCAGCCAATTCATTGAACATACATTTTGACGATATAGGGGATGAAGCTAGCTATCTGCAAACATTTTCAGGAAACTCCATTCCTTAAGAGAAAAGGAAAGAGAGCGGATTGTTGTCCACACAAAATTTAAAGCTTATGAGCACTAGAGAGGAACAATAGGGAGGGCCAAATTAGGAAAAAGTCAGGTGAAATAGACACACCAATACCTTTCTCTCCCTCTCCTAAGGGAAGAAGATGATGGAGATTGACGTGAGCTGCTTATTTACCTGCTGCCAAGGTACGAGATACGTAATTTTAATTCAGTATTGGAGATGGATGGACCTGAATCAATATACGGGGCAGCTTCACAAGACCTGGGTGGCTGTCTGTTTATATATTCAGTGCTTCTTGGAAAAAAAAAATTGCTGCATGTTTGCTGCTACCCATGAAAAATGAATTGATGAACTGCACAAAAACTAGGAGTCACTAGTCAGTGGAAGGTTGCAGGTGGTGATTATGAATGCCAACGTTTGTGCCCAAATTGAAACAATTGTGGATGTTGATAGTGGTGGACACATCATTAGACGTAGCAGGTGGAAGATTGCAGGGGACAGCCACTGGTGTGGAAGCCACTATCTACCTCCTATTGACTTGGGATCTGATTGTTTGCCATGCTTAGAATATGTGTCGCCACATGGAAGAATAGCCTGGGTAAGAGTTGACGATCCATGGGCTTGCGCAAGCTGTGTATTTGCTCCTTATCATATTTAAGTAAAGGGAATCAGTTTGCAAGGCTTTGCAAACTAAAGCTGCAAGAGATGCATGGTTAAAGTCAGGTAGCCTCCTCAGACCCATCATACCATTCTCTTTGGAGAGGCAAAGGCGGGGCCATCTTACCTGATGGCTATTGCAGAAAATTTCTTTGTCTCTCTCAATGAAATTAGCACATGCCCACGCCCATTCAATTTTTTGAAGGATGGAAGGCAGGATCTTAAAGACAAGCCCCCAATATGGTCTCACATAAAACAAAGTTCTAGCTATTAGGGAACCAACTCATGCAATGAAGGATAGCCATAAGAGTAAGGCAAACAAATCTGTTGCCAAGAAATCCAAAGATGTTTCTGTAAAATCTGTTGTCAAGAAATCAGAAGATGCTGGCGTAAATTCAAAAGAAAAAAAATTCATCCAAATATGTTTTTCTAAGGAAAGAGATAAAATAGGCATCACAAGTGGAGGCAATTTCTTGAATGTAATTGATTGTAAAAATCAACTCCATCATTTTAGGAGTTCAAGTTGTACATAATATTCTTCAAATAAAGGAACCTCTATCTCTAATTACAAAGTTGAGAAGAAGGATTGAGATGATTGGGGTCATAGGTGATTTCAGCAACAAGCCTCTTAATTGTTTTCTTTGTTAATTTTTCTAGTTTGGTATCAAAGCTTCACGGTTGATCATCTGGCTTCATCTATTGGCATCTATGGCAGCATCTTCTTCACCGTCTACCTATTCAATGTCGAACAGATTTCTGAGCACCAACTTCAACTTTAACCAGGTGCCATCAAAATATTCTTAGTTTCTCTCATTCAAACTTACAGTAGATACTTATATGCTTTGTGCTGCTCAATTCAAACCCATCCTGATTACTTATGGGCAGGGTTATATTGATGGAACGAGCCACTGTCTGTCAAAAACTGTTGGAAACTGTGATGTTGTTAATTCCGATTACATCTTATGGTTGAAGCATGATCAGCTTGTTTTGAATTGGATTATTACCTCATTGATGAAAATGTCTTGAGTCAAGATATTGGTTTGGAAACTGAATATGAAGTCTAGTCATCCTTAAAGAAATCATATGATTCACATTCTTGTTCATGCATAATTCATCTTAGAGGCCAACTTTAGGATCAGAAAAAGGGAGACGAGATAGTGGTTTTGAATATGCAAAATCTATTGCACAACTATTGTCCCCAAACCTATTGATGTGGATTATCTTGTCATGCATTTATTGAAAGGATTGCCAAATGAGTATCATGCCTTGAGGGTTTCAATGGAGACCCGATCTACATCTGTGACATTCGAAGAGCTTCATGGTCTACTCTTGACTAAAAAACGTAACATAATAGAAAGGTTTGGTGTTGAATCCGATCAGCTGAATGCTTCTATTAATTTGACAAACAAGACTAATTTCACTTCTCAAAATCAAAATCATGGAGTATAACTTTATCATGATGGAAGAGAAAATCATTGCAATTTTTGAAGTCATGGAGGCAGATCTCAAAATGATAGACCTCGTGTCACTTGTCAAATCTGTGAAAAACCTAGGCATTGTACATGCACCTGCTATCAACTTGTCTCCTATGCTCAAAACAATCCTCCATTGGCACCGAAAGCATATCATGTGGCCCCTCACCAGAGATCCACCAATGGTCAAAACTAGTATCCAAATTACAGGGCATTGCATCATGTTACCAGTGACTTGAACAATTTATCTTTGCACTCTGAATGTCAAGGCGACAATAGTGTTCATATTGGAGATAGATCAAGTCTGGCTATTAACCATATTGGTTCTACTGTTTTTGACAGATTTGTCATGAGTGATATTTTCCATCTGGCTGACATTTCTATGAACCTCATGTCAGTCCACAAATTAACTGAAGACAATAATAGTCTTCGAATTTCACCCCTCTTGTTGTTATTTTAAGGATCTTACCTCAAAGAAAGTGCTGCTCCAAGGATGAAGTGAGGAAGGTTTATACAAGTTGATGCTGAACAAGAAAAAGCATATCATCTTTACCACTAGAGATGTTGGCATCAAGGACGCGGTTGACACTTGGCATAGATGCTTTGCCCATCCCTCCTTAAAAACTATTAGAACATATTGAATAATTTTAGTTTGCCTTATCATGATTTTCTGCAACATGACTTATCATAATTGTGATATTTTCCATGTGGCTTATCATAATTGTGAAGTCTGTCAAAAGGGTAAGAGTCACGTCTACCCTTTAACAAGACTTCTACATCAGCGCATGGATTCTTAAATATTGTTTATTTTGATGTTTGGGGCCCTAACCCCATGACTAGTATTCATGGATATTGATACTATGCTTTATTTGTTGATGCCTATTCAAAATATTCTTGGATATATCTTCTCAAGAACAAATCAGACTTACATGAAATTTTTGAAAAGTTTAAATTGTATCCTAAGCTTGCTACAGGTGTAAAAAAATTAAAATTCTGCTTTCAGATTGGGGTGGGCAATATGAAGGTCTCACTGGTTTTCTTGAATCAAATGAAATTGGACATAAGATTTATTGTCCTCACACTTCAAAACAAAATGGGGCAGTTGGGAGACCGCACTGCCATGTTGTTGAAATAGGTCTCACTATGTTGGCCGATAAAAGTATTGGTCTTATGCTTTTCACATGGCTACAAACCTTGTAAAGAGAGTTTCCACCAAAAATCTTGGAGGACTTAGCCTGTTTGAAGTTATGTTCAAAACCAAACTAGATTACAATTTTAAAAAAATTTTGGATGCACGTGTGTAAAATATTTCAAGGTTATGCTCCAAAGCATCATGGGTATTTTTGCCTCAATCTCAAAATAGGAAGTGTCTTTATATCGCTCCATGTTATTTTTAATGAAAGTTGCTTCCCTTTCAATCAAAATGAAGAGAGACATGTTAAGGAAAATTGCAGAAAGGAAAGCCATGACAATCAAATTGTCATTATTCAATATCCATTCTCTCAAAATGGTACTAATGAAAATATTGAGAGAGCGCATGATCCTCCTACTTATGTTAATTGATGTAGTGGCCAAGGTGAGAATCCAGATCAAAGTATGGCTCACCAAGGTGAGAATGCAGATGAAAGAATGACTCCTTCATCCCAGCGTGATGGACATTACTCTCTTCAGGGTAATGCACCCATTCTCATAAGAACTCACCATATGACAACTAGATTCCAAGATGGCATGTTGAAACCAAAGGTTTACTCAACAAAACATTCTCTTCCACAATTGTTTTTAGCCAAGCTCTCTTAGGATAGAGAAAATATATTGTTTCAATAAGCAAGGAAGGATCCAAATTGCATCCATGCTATGAGAAGTGAAATTACTGCCTTAAAGAAAAATCATACTTGGACTCTTGTTCCTCGTTCAGATGAGCAACATATTGTGGACTGCAAATGAGTTTGTAATATAAAGCGCAAAGCAAATGGAAGTCTAGAAAGGTACAAATCAAGGTTGGTTGCGAAAGGATATAGCTAGCAAGAAGGAATAGATTATTTCAAGACTTTTAATCTTGTGTTGATACCAACCACAATTAAAACTGTTATTTCTCTTGCTATCACACAAGATTGGTACATAAGGCTGGTTGACATACAAAATGCTTTCCTCCATGGACATATTAATGAGAATTTTTATATGGATCAACCACAAGGATTTGAAAATCCAAAATTTCCAAACTATGTTTCCAAGCTACAATGGGCTCTCTACAGGCTCAAGAAAGCACCACGAGCATGGTTTTCTAGAGATAGTTTTTTTCTTCGGCAAATGGGATTTCTCTCTTCATTTTAAAACAAGAGAATTCTATGGTTTATATTCTTATATATGTAGATGATATCATTATTACTGGGAATTGCTCCAAGACAAGCGCGAAAACTTATACATAGGCTTGGACAAGAATTCTCCTTAAAAGACCTTGGAAACTACAACTTTTTTTTGGGCATTTAAGTTGAAAAATATAAGCAAGAAATTCTATTATCCCGATGAAAGTATATTGAAGATTTATTAAAAAGAACAAAATTACTTGATGCCAAAATTGTCAACCGTCTCATGGCTGTCTCTCCACCACTGCATACCCACTCTAGCATAGTCTTTCAAGACCCAAGTATCTATAGAAGCATTGTGGGAGCATTTCAGTACGCTACTCTTACTAGACCTGATGTCTCCTTTGCAGTAAACAAAGTCTGTCAATTCATGCATGCCCTGATTAATGAGCATTAGAAAGCAGTCCAAGAATGCTATGGTACTTAGAGGGAACTATTGATTATGGAATTTTTTATATGAAGAAGTCAAGATTATTCCATAAATGCATATTCTGATGCAGACTGGGGAGGAGATCCGAATTATTGGAAGTCCACTACAAGATATGTTGTTTTCATTGGACCAAATCTTCTATCTTGGAGTGCGAAAAAGCAATCCACGGTTTTGAGGTCTAGTGCAGAATTTGAAAATCGTGCCCTGGTAAATACTGTTACAAAAATAACTTGACTAAAATACCTACTCAAAGAGCTTGATGTACCCAATTGTGGAACACCAAATATATGGTGCTACAATATTGGAGCCACTTGCGTTGCATCACATCCAGTGTTTCATAACAAAAGCAAATACATAGAGATAGACCTACATTTTGTTCGAGATAAAGTTGCAAAGAAGGAACTCACAGTTAGCTACATTTCTACTTGAGATCAGATTGCAGATATATTCACTAAGCACTTAGCCAAAGTTCATCATGCTTTCATTCGCACGAAGCTAAAAGTTGAAAACTGTGCGTTGATCTTGAGGAAGGCTGTTAGAGAACCAACTCATGAGGTGAAGGATGGCCCTAAGAATAAGGTAAACAAATCTATTGGCAAGAAATCAAAGGATGTTGCAGTAAAATCTATTGCCAAGAAATCAAAGGATGCTGATTAAATTTAGAAAAAAAGAATATCATCCAAATCTCTTGATCTCAGGAAAGAGATAAAATAGGCATCACAAGTGGACGTGATTCCTTGAATGAAATTAATTGTAAAAATCAACTCCATCATTTTGAGAGTTCAAGTTGTAATTAATATTCTTTAAATAGTGGAACCACTATCTCTTGTTACCAAGTTCAAAGGAGAATAGGAAGAATTGAGGATCTAGGTGATTTCAGCACCAAACCTCGTTAATTGTTTTCTTCGTTCATTTTTCTATTACTAGCGACCCATCACTCTTGGGAAACATGCCTTTCTTGTCTTAGGTTCTAGGTGAACAACTCTAAATCTAAAATTTTAGATTGTGACACAAATATGAATATTAATCTAAAATTTCCGCTACTGATATCAAATACATTGTGACAGAAGCTTGTTTACTTATGCATATAGATTCCAAATTTGAATCATCTGCTGCACTAGTGCTAGAACCATATCACCTATTGTGTAAGTCTATGTCATATTCATTTTTAAATGATGTCGGAAGTTAGGGGTTTTTTGGCCAACTCTATTCTCTCAAATAAAGCACAAGCATATGTTAGGAAAACTTAGATGCAACTATTTGAAATTTGGAAAGTACAATTGGTAGGGGTAAATGATAAGTTGCCTTTGATGTAAACAATAATATTGAAACCTAAAATTACCATTCTTGTCATGCTTGCATCAAAAATGTCTACAACAATATTGAAACCTAAAATTTCCATTCTTGTTTTTTATACATCGAAACTTGAGCTTTTTTTACTTTTGCATATGATGTTGGCTGAATCATTATTTTCCAATATCTTTCTGCTCATATATATTTCTTCTATAAATTTGATTGTTGAAGTTGGACAAATCCAAGTATCATACAGAGCTTGCAAATGTATTGTACCAGTGGCAGATTCAAGGGGGGCTGGTAGGGCCTTGTAATTTTCTAAAGGAATTCATTTATTGATTAATTAATTTTTAATATTAGAAGTTTTTGTTGTTGTTTAATGATTACAATTCATTTTCTACTTGATAAGAGATTATAATTTAAGAAGTGATCCTAGTTTGAATGAGGTACATGGCCATTATGCTTCACTTGGTTTAGACTTCAGGAAGACAGTTAGTGAGGATTACCCAAGCCTCCATGAGACAGGTAGATACAATGTAACAACATAACAATAATAGCGGGTCTTTCTCAGCCCACTAGTGGCTTATTGCTAATGTTGTTACATTGTGTATAATTGCCTGTGTCATGGAGACTTTGGTGCAGCTGACTAACCGTTTTCCCAAAGTCCAAGCCATGTGAAACACTAAAGCTATGCAAGTTATACCTCATTCATTTTGTGTATCCTTTATCATGTCTGTCTCTCCCTTTACCTTCTACTAAATCACCTTTTGAGAAAGAAAATGCAGAATATATATATATATATATATATATATATATATATATTTGTACAAATTGCATATATATATATATGCATTGTTGATGATTTATTGTGTGTTATTTTTTTGGCCTCCACATACAATAGTGAATAAAATGAAAACACCATGACACGAGCAGATATAGAAACGTTGAGGAGAAAAATGGCAGCTCATTTATAGGAATACTTAGAAAGTTATGAGCTCAAATGAAAATTGTAAAAAGTAAAGTGGATAAATGGATGATGCGCTGCATGGGTTCCCACGTGGTGCTCAACAATATCCACTCTCAAGAATGAGCCATGGCATGGGCACTGGCACTGAACGTCATAAAAATATCAGGAATCCTTTTTTTCCTCATTTTTTACTTTATTCATCTAGTTGCTCATTTTGCAAAAATATTTGTGAGTGGAAGATCCTGACATGAGTTCTAGTGGACCAACTATGACAAATCCATTCCCTACTTGAGAAAGAACTGCATAAAGTAGCCGCGGTACCCAGCCAATGGTAAACAACACAAACAAGCTTTATATTTTATCTCTTTTTTTTGAATTTTTGAAGAGTTGCAACATGAGTGTTACCAAGTTGTATTAATTTTTAGGATAGAATCAGGAAACACTACCTTTAGTGCTTTGTCAAACTACCATAACCTTTTAAATAGATTCATGGAATACTAAACTAATTTTATGATACTGAACACTCTTTATGGTGATCTTTTTTACAATTTTACCATTGCACTTTGTTCTAAAGGTGAAAGTGTCTTAAGGAGCACTTTGGTCTTTTAGGACATTCAAACATTCTCTTTCTGTTATGTTCAATATACTTTACTTAAAAATTGGTTTTTCAATGAGGTGTAGCATGATCGGTGGGGAGTCATGGTCCCACCAAGGCCAACGTATGACTGAAAATTATTCAGCACTAGAATAGAATAAGGTCATGGGGTTGCGAAAAAGGGTGTGTAGGAATCGCTATGGTAAGGTGATATTAAGACACAGGTCTATGTATTATAAAACATAAGTTTCTTCGTATCTAACACTATTTAAGTATTTAATAGTTCCGAATCACATAATGATAAGAAGATACATGCCTTTCTATGGCATGCTATGATTGACATACAACAACCTTAATTTGCCAGCCCTAAAACCATGTTTACATTTTCTAGAAAGGGCACATGCAAAACATGAAATGCTCCTTTCTTGGCAGGAAACTAAATAAGCCTTAAAGAGGACATTTGATAACAAAAACACTCTATGGAATGTCATAAAACAAAATTGACATGATATATATATGTAAATATATATATATGTAAACTAAGCCATGATTCTAGTATTAATATGTCAAAAATGACAGTTGATTTGAGCCATCTGATCTTTAGATCGAAAGCCTCAGATGTTCGCTTCTTTGTTTTTTAAATAATTTTAAACATCTTCTCTATCCTTTCACAATTTTCTCAATCCCTTCCTCCATACCTCATCCACAAGCGTCGGTGGCTGCTTCTCTCTCCACCCGAAATCCGCCGGAGGTTCTCTTTTGTGTTAACAAAAGATGGGTGAATTATTCCACCCATCTCTGCTGCCACCACCCAATGGCCTGGGAATCGGTGGAGTCTTGGTGGGCCCACTAGTGAGGTGCTAGGTGGTGGCAGCGGAGATGTGTGGAATATTCCATCCATCTTCTTCCTCCCTCCCCCCCAGATGTATTAAACCATGGATGCCACTTAAGACAGCTGGGAGGGAGGAAGAGAGAAGGAGGTAGAAAGGCACCAGGATGAGAGAAAATGTTAAAAAAATTAATAAAAAAAAAAGCTAGCATCTGAGCCAAAAGATCAGATGGCTCAGATCAACTGTCATGTTGACAAATAAATACCAGTCATGGTTCAAATTCTCTCTCTCCCTCTGTTTCTCTCTCTCTCTCTCTATATATATATATATATATATATATTATGCAAAAGAATCATCTTTCTTAAAAACATGTTACTGGAAACCTCAGTTTATCTAATTGAATGCTCCATTGAAGGGTAAATAACATGGATCATCATTTACATAAATGAGAATTCATTTAAAGCGGACTTCCTGGCTTAAAATTTATTCCGTTACCACAATTTTTTTTTTCTTTTGGCATGTTGGAATGGGGCACACAAAATATTGCATAAAACATCACTTCTCAAAACATGTATATCAATTTTGGTTCTTGTCTTATCCCTGTCATAATGCAAAGACAACATTGATGGTATCTCTATACATACCAATTAGATAATATTTGCAATACATCATCTCCAAAGAGCGTTTACATAATAATGAGATAACATATGTTTGATGCAACAACTCCCACAAACATGATTTTTAAAATTTAAGGGCATTAGTTATAGGATATTCTCTTAAAAATAAATCTAATGCCAATCTGAATCCGGTTACATATTTATGTATGTCTGAATCCAAATTTGAGCCAGACTTTATGTCAATTCTTTAATCAGAAGTCGATTCTGTCTCCTTATCCTATATTAAGTTTTTTCATATCTGATTTTCTCAGAAGCTTCAATGCGATTATCCAATCCAAATGGGACATGCACTGACATCCTTACAGAGAATGAACCATGAAGATAGGTATAAAAATAACCGAACACATCAAAACTCTTGAGATAGTTTCGCTCTCATTTTAAATTCCTCAATCCGTCTGCAATAAAATAGAAGTGCTAAAATGGTTCCCAAAAGCAATATGGCCTCACAAAAAACAAAGTTCTAGCGACCCATCACTCTTGTCCAACACATAGTATGTAACTTACTACTGATTGAACTTTGAAGCTGTTTGGTAAATCAATCCAGTGAAGTAATTCATATCTCACGATTATGGAATTTGATATCAAGTTTCATGATTAACACTCAATCTCAGTACTGATCTAGTTTTTGAAATACATGATTTGAGTCTAGGTCCGAATGTGAATACAAGGAGTACCTAAAAATGGATTTAAGTAGTTGAAAATGTAATGCATATGATATATATTCAAGATATTCAATAGCTTCTTTCTTGCATTAACTGAAATCCTAACTTTTCGTCTTGAAAGAAGCATGTATGGAGCCATGATACACTTAACTACAGTGTTGATTGAATATGAGGACTATGAAACTGATTTATTGGCCGATTGGTCAATTAGTTTGAAGTTCACAAGGTTCGACATTAGTTTTTTTGCCTTTGGCAATATAAATAATAATAATAATAATCAATCTAGCACTTCACAAGGTATGGCATGATTTTTTTTCTTGAAAATATAAATCATAAATTATTCACCATTTTGAAAAATTTATTTTCTAAGTAACACCTTGCAAAACATTTATTGAAATTAATTAAATGTCTCATGATCAAAGCACGTAATCTCTCACTCTCTCTCTCTCTCCATATATATATATATATATATATATATGTATATATATATATATGTTATTCATTGGCACACATATTAATATTAAAATCTAAAATTTTCACTGTTATTATCAAATACATTGTGACACAAGCTTTTTATTTTTGTGTATAGCTTCCAAGTTTGAATAATTTTCTGCACTAGTGCTAGAACTATATCACCCATTGTATAATTCTATGACATCTAGTTTAAAGCAATGTTGGATGTGAGGGGTCTTTTTGCCAACTCTATTATCCCAATTAAATCACAAGCATAAGTTAGGAAAACATAGATATGAATACACAAAGTTTGGAATCTACAATTGCTAGTTGTAAATGATAAGTGGCCTCTGATGTCAACAATAATATTGCAACCAAAAGTTGTCATTTTTGTCATGATAAATACATTGAAAATGTCAACAACAGTATTGAAACCTAAAATTGCCATTCTTGTTTTTGATACTTCAAAACCTGAGTTTTTTTACCTATGCATATAATGCTCATACATAGATACCCAAGTTTTTTACTTATGCATATAATGCTCATACATAGAAACCCAAGTTTTTTTACTTATGCATATAATGTTGATACATTGAAACCTGAGTTTTTTTACTTGTGCGTATAATGTTGCATGAAATGTTATTTTACATTATATTTCCTACGCACGTATACTCTTTCTATAAATTTGATTGAAGGACAAATCCAAGTATTGTACTGAGCTAGCCAAGGTTTTGCTAAGGGTGGTCTCAAGTTTTAATCACTGTTTTGCGAATGTACGGTAGTAGGGAGTATCTCCAGTCTCGAAAACACATTTAGTAAAACTATGCTCTTTATCAACTCCAAAACCATTTATTTTAAATTTTTCAACTTCATAAAGTTCTTTAATATGTGAATGAGGTAAGTGGCCTCTATTCTTCACTTGGTTTGGGCTTCGGGAAGAGAGTTAGTTAGGATTACCCAAGCCTCCATGAGACAGGTAGGCCTTAGCAATAACACACTGGTGGGTCTTTCTGAGTCCATTGAGAAGCTAAAAATGAAAAATAAAGCATCAATTCAGAAGGCATGTAAATTAATTGTATTCCACTGTCTGCATTTTTCTGTAAGCAAAAGTACTGATTGTTACTTGGGATCTTGTGGCTGAAATAGCTGAAACACATTGTTTAATCGCTATTAGAACCATGGAACTAGTTCTTGCAGTGGCGATGAACAAATCAGTACTTTGCTTGCAATTAAAGTAGAACTATAAAAGCCTTCTGAATTCTTGCTTCCTTTCCCAATTTCAGCTTCTCAATGGATTAACAAAGAACCACCACTGTCTTATTGTGAATATTCTTACATTGTCTATAATTGCATGTCTCATGGAGTCCTGGGTGCAGTTGACTAACCGTCTTCCAGAACTCCAACCAAGTGAAGCACAAAAGCCTTGTTATATCTCATTTATTTTGCATTTAACCTTATCATGTCTCTTTATCTTTACATTCCACTAAGGAAACTTTTTGAAAAGAAAAAGCAGTATATATATATATATATATATATATATATATATATATATATATAATCAAATGGCTAAAAATTGGAAACTTGTCATTAAAAGACAATCACAGTTAATAGAATCGGTGATGATTTATGGTGTCTTTTTTTTACTTCCTCGATGTTTGTGGATATACAAAAGCTTAGGAGAAAAATCAAGGTTTATTTATAGGAATGTATCCGAAATTAGGATGGTCAGATGAAATTTCTAAAAATTAAGGAGGATAAACGGATTATGCCAAGAGGGGATGATGTGGTGCATGGGCCCCCAAGTGGTGCTCAATGATGTCCACTCCCAAGAACCCGACCCGATCATTGTGGGTCCCATTATACCTCCCTCTCCTAAAGAAGAAGAAGATGTGGATTGATGTGAGCATATCATTTACCTGCAGCTCACCAGAGATGAGCGGATGAACTGCATGGAAAGGTAGGAGTCACAGTCGGTCGTGTTTTAATAAGCATGACTACCAAGGTTGGGAACCCGAGTTGAGAAAGTGGCCTGCAGATTCCAATAATAAGACCTCCATTATATTTGATTCGAAGATAAAAAAACAGAACTGGTTTGTTTCTTGATAGACCGATGCCGTAATGAGCATCAGTGGTGTACATTTGCATCATATTTTGTTCTGATCTGAAATTTCAGCTACATGTTTATATATCTCGATGAATGGTGGCCTTTATGAGCATTGATGGTGCACCATTTCGTGGTGGGCAATGTTGTAGTCTAGGTGATGGTTTTTTGTAGTACAAAGAGTTGTTTGGAATGGAAACTAACTGCTTACCAGTCCCCATCTTGTTTATTGTGATAACGTTCTTTGGAATGGGAATGCAGATGGTTGCAGGTGGACGGATTATGAACACCAACGTTTGTGTTCAAATAGAAACAGGCATAGTGGTGCATTAGTCATTAGATTTCAATAGTTTACGTGAGTGATCAAGTATCGCAACTTAATTAGTGTGTAGTTTCTCCAATTGGGATGACAAATGAAAAGGTTATGAAGCTGGCCTTTGAGGGCGCCCTTGTAGATGTGATTTGTTCAAAATGAAATTTGAAGCCACATAATTGGAATTCTCAACCTATATTTAGAAATGGAAGTATGTATTTGCTAAAATAAAATAAGATGAAATATATGGTGAAGATTATTAGAATAATGGATCATACCCATTATTCCTATCTAGTTATTGCTTGACACACCCTAAATGGGGTCTATGAAGGTGTGCCCGGCTTCCCTAGATATAACAAAAATGTTTAGTTATCAATAATGAAAAATGATTCAGTAATCAGCCAGATTGGATTTGAATTGTTGTACCATGAATTGTGCTCTAGGCCAAATGCAAGTCACATCAGATTGTTTGGCCCTGATAAGAAAATTTTCCCTATATTTTCTCTTTTTGTCATAGGGTGTTTAGCAACATGAACATTGACAGGAGTTCCATGAATATATCTCAAAATTAGAACAGATTCATGAAGTGGTACGTTTTACTGTTTCATCAGTATGCTATAGTCTTTATACAAACACATGCACTCAGCCATCGGTCCCATTGTACGAACACATGCACTCGCCCATCTGAAAAATATCAGGATTCCTTTTTTTTCCTCATTCACTTTGTTTCTCCGGGTGCTTATTTTACCATAAAATTGGAACACAAAAGTATTCCCCCACTAACATCGCAAGTACTTTCAGATGCACATCCCACTTGGGTAGAGTATCCAAATATGTTTTCTAGTGAACTCACTATGACAAACCCATGCTCCACGTGAGAAAGAACTGCATAAATAAAATGCCTGCGGTACCCATCCAATGGTAGGGTGTGTAGGAATGGCTATGGTAGGGTGGTATCAAGACAAATGTGTGGCTATGGGTTATAAAACATAATTTTCTTCTTATATAACACGATTTATGTATTTAATGGTTCCAAATCACATAATGCTAAGAAGATACATGCCTTTTTTTGGCATTTTATGATTGACATATGACAACCTTAATTTGTCAGCCCTAAACCAAGTTCGCATTTTATAGGGCACACGCAAAACATGAAATGCTCCTTGGTAAGAAATTAAATAAGCCTTAAAGAGCGCATTTGGTCATTTGGAATGTCATAATATATATATATATATATATATATATATAACCATGACTCTGGCATTTATATGTAAAAATGACCGTTGATTTTCTCTCTCTAAGATGCCTCCCTTCTTTCATGATTTTTTCAATCCCATACTCCATCTGTCATCCGTAAGCGCACGCTGCTGCCTCCCACTTTTCCCAAAATCCCCTGGGGGTCCTCTTTTGTGTTACAAAAGATGGTGGATTCCACGCATCTCTGCTGCCACCACCTGGTGGCCCAGGACTCGGTGGTGTCTTGGTAGGTCCACTAGTGACGTGCTAGGTGGTGGCAGTGGAGATGTGTGGAATAATCCACCCATCTTCTTCCTCCTTCCCACCCAAAAGTGTTAAACCTGGGATGCAACTTAACACGGCTGGGAGGGGGAAGAGACAATGAGGGAGAGAGAAAATGTTAAAAAAATTTAATTAAAAAAAAAGCCAGCATCTAAGACAAAAGATGTGATGGCTCAGATCATGTCATTTTGACAAAAAAATACCAGTCATGGTTCAGCTTCTTTCTCTCCCTCCCTCTCTCTCTTTATATATATATATATATATAAATCATCATCTTTCTTAATAAACAACATAATGGAAACCTCATTTTATCTAACTGAATGCTCCATTGAAGCCTAAATACATCATGGATCATCATTTACAAAAGTCATAATTCATTTAAGGCGGATTTATTGGCTTAAAATTTCATTTGCTACCACAAATTTTTTTTTTCTTTTGGTATGTGGTGATGGGGCGCACAGAATATTGCATGAAGCGTCGTTTCTCAAAACAGGCAGCTCCGTTGTCGTCCCTGTCTTATCCCTATCTTGATGCAAAGACAACGTTTAATGGTATCTCCATACATGCCAATTAGATAATATCTGCAATACATCATCTCCAAAGAGGGTTTACACAGTAGTGAGATAACATATGTTTGATGCAACAACTCCCATAGGCTATGAAAATATCCATACACATCAACAATCTTGAGCTATTTAACTCTCATTTTAAAATAATTAATCCTTTTGAAAGAAAACAAAAGTGCTCAAATGGTTCCCATAAGCAATATAGCCTCAGGTAAAACTGAGTTCTAGCTGCCCATCACTCTTATCCAACGGCTAGAACAATTTGAAACTGTTTAGTAGATAAATCTAGTGAAGTATTTCATATCTCACGAGTTTGGAATTTGAAATCAAGTTTCACGATTGAATCTGAATCTCAATACTGATCTGATTTCAGAAAGTCAGGATTACAAGGAGCACCTAAAAAATGGATTTAAGTAATTGAAAATATAATGCACATGATATATATTCAAGATATTCAATAGCTCCTTTCTTGGATCAACTGAAACCCTAATTTATCTTCGTGAAAACGAAGCTTGGATTGAGCCATGACACATTTAACTGCAGGATATATAGATGGATAATTAGGACTGATAACTTATTTATAGGCCGATTGGTCAACATAAGATTTGACATTAGTTTTCTTGGTCTTTGGCACAAAAATATAAATAATAATTATTCTAGCACTTCACAAGCTATGACATAAATTTTTCATGAAAATATAAATTATAAACCATTCACCTTTTCAAATATTTTACTTTTATAAGTAACACATCGCTAAACATGTGAGAAAATTAATTAAATGTCTCATCATCAATGCATGCGTATATATATATATATATCATTCACAAGTAGTAATATTGAATCTGAAAATTTCCATCATTGTTATCAAATATGTTGCGACACAAGCTTTTTTACATATGGTTATAGCTTGCAAATTATTCAAATTTGCTACACTAATGCTAGAACTATATCAACCATTGTATAAATCTATGACATCTAGTTTTTAAGCAATGTTGGATGTTAGGGGTCTTTTTTCCAGCTCTATTTTCTCAATTAAATTACAAGCATAAGTTAGGAAAGCTTAGATACAAATACATGAAGTTTGGAATGTAAAATTGGTAGTGGTAATTGATAAATTGCCTCCGATGTCAACAATAATATTGAAATCTAAAATTGCCTTTCTGGTCACAATATCAACAACAATATTGAAATCTAAAATTTCCATTCTTATTTTTGATACATTGAAACCTAAGTTTTTTTACTTATATGTATAATGTTGCCTGAAACATTATTTTCCAATATCTTTTCTACCCACAAATTTTTTCTATAAATTTGGTTGTTGAAGGACAAATCCAAGTATCTTACTAAGCTATCTTCTGGTGATCTCAGGTTTTAATCACTGGTTTTCTAAGGTATGGTAGTAGGCACAAAGCCAGGGTAGGCCGATAGGGGACAGAAAAAATCTAAGAGTAATTTCACTTACCGTGTATAGAAGTTTTGAAAAATTACATTTCAACCCTCAACAAAATTTTGAAACTATGGTTTGTCCATTACAATAAAAAATTCTTAGCTCTAACCCTGTATGGTTAATGATGGTACTTCATGCACTTGCTTTTCTTTAAAAAAATCTTTGTTATATGATTTATGGTTCGTGGCTTTCACTTAACATTTGTCATTTTTTGTGATTTTAATTACACACTTTCTTGTTGTTATTATTTTTGTACCCTCACCATCAAAAGTGGTCCTGCTATTTTAGCAGTAGGTCACACACCATCAGTGTAGTAATCCCTGCCTTGAAACATATGAACAAGTTACAAATAAAAGGAATTGGTGCAGTGGGTGCATGGCCTTTGTGCTTCACTTGGTTTAGACTTCAGGAAGACAGTTAGTCAGGATTACCCAAGCCTCCATGAGATAGGTAGACACAATGTAAGAATATTGGCAATAACACACTGGTTGGTCTTTCTCAGTCCAGAAAGCAACAATTCAGAAGGCATGTAGATTGATTCTATTCTACTGTCAGCATTTTTTTTGTTAGCAAAAGATTGAATGTGACTCAAAGACATTGTTTCATCGCTATTGGAAACACGAAATAATCATCAGTTTTGCTTACAATTACAATGGAAGTATACAGACCTTCTAAATTGTTGCTTCCTTCGCCATTTTCAGCTTCTCAATGGATTGACAAAGACCCATCACTGTCTTATTGCTAATATTCTTACATTGCGTATATTTGTCTATCTCATGGAGTTTTGGGTGCGGCTGGCTAACTGTCTTCCCAAAGTCCACATCAAGTGAAGCACAAATCCATGTTATACCTCATTCATTTTGCATATAACCTTATCATGTTTGTCTCTCTCTTTACATTTTTAAAAAACCATTGTTAAAAGCAAGCACAAGAAACAATTTACATTGTAGCGACATTTTTAATGATAATTTATTATGCTTTTAGCGGCACATGTTAAATATGTAGTCATCCAGAAACATGCTGATTCATTTCTCCCTCCCTAATACATGAATATAAGAATTTATGCATATGATCATATCAACCAAAGCTGGAAAGTTGTCATTCAATAACAATCGCAATTAACAGCATTGGCAATTATTTACGGTATCTCTTTTGCCAATTTCATTTTTCAGAAATATTCCTTATTCTACCATAAATTTGGAAATATGGACCCAAGTTCTTGTGGACCCACTATGAGAAACCCATGCCCTATGAAAAAAGTGGATTTACCAACGTATGTAGAGGTCGACGACAAAGAAAATGTTGATAAAACTTTTGCTGATGTTTGTATAGGTTGTTAGTAAAGATAACATTGGTAAAAACTATCACCTACATTTTTTGTCGCATCTTCAACGATGTGTGATAAATGTTTGGCTGTCTAGAGTCATCCTGCTCACTTATAGCATTCAATGCCAAAAATATTAATATTAAAACCTAACATTTCTATTCCTGCTATCAAATACATTGTGACAAAAACTTTTTTTTTTTATTTGTATAGCTTCCAAATTTGAATAAAATTGCTGCACTAGTGCTACCACCATAATGCCTTTGTATTAGTCTATGACATCTTAGTTTTTAAACAATGTAGGATGTGAGAAGTCATTTTGCCAACTCTATTCTCTCAAATAAAGCACAAGCATAAGTAAGAAAAATTTAGATACAAATACTTGAAGTTTGGAATGTACAATTGGTAGTGATAAACGGTAAGTGGCCTCCGATGTCAACAATAATATTGAAACATAAAATCATCATTCTTGTCATACATATAATGAGAATGTCAACAACAATATTGGAACTTGAAATTGCCGTTCCTGTATTTGATACATCAGAACCTGAGTTTTGTTTACTTATGGGTAAAATGTTGCTTGAAATATTATGTTCCAATACCTTACCGCTCACATATATTTTTTCTATAAATTTGATTTTTGAAGGACAAATCCACGTATTGTCATGGTATCTTTTACACATAAGAATTCAGTTTCCTCAAAGACCATAGCAAAACTGGTCGAGTTTAAGACCTGTAAAAATGCCGGTCTTTAGTTCGATTTACATGGGTATTATGCTTATGTGTCTTATGTGGTGGAACATGGTAGCTATGTCGAAGGGTGCAATTCTGCCATAGTTGATGTTAATGCAGTTCATGACCCCTAAGGCAGGGGCACAGAGAGGCTGTTGGGCCTCTTTTCAGGATGGTAAGTTGCTAATTATGTGTAGGCGGATGGTTGTAAATCCAATTTATGAACGCCAGCATTTGTGCTCAAATGGAAATAGGAAAATCAAAACGTTATCAAGATTGGCCTTTGAGCAGGCCATTAAAGATTATGTGCACCGATTTGTGCACATGACATATATGCCACAAAGAAAACTTGGTAGGAGTTGCGATATTGTGGAAATTATCTAAAAAAATATAGTTTTTAGTCTTTTAATTTCTTTCAGTTTTTTTGTTTCTACAAAAAGCTTTTTTTATTAACCAAGAGTATTTTTTGTAATAATATGCACAAAAATTTCATGCACTGCGGGTGTATATAAGCTGCTTTGGTTGACTTTTCTTAAAGGAAATGCAGAGGCACATATTTACATTTTGTAATCAATAATTCAAAACAGAAGTATGTATTTGCTAAAATAAAATAAAGTGAAGGCATACATGCCTTCACTGGATATAGCAATGCTTTTTTTTAGTAATGAAAACATGGTGAAGGATTGGAACCAAAGATGCATAATCGGGTTCTTTCAATATTGACAAATGGTTCAGTAATCAGACATAATGGATGTGGGTTGGTGTGCCATGCAGTGTCCTGGGGGCCAGGTACAGTATTGGAACATGTAACATTAGATTGTTGGGCCCTTACAAGAAAATTGCCCCACCATTTTTCTTTTTTATTTTTTTAGAGATCTTTGGCAACATGAGTTTCATCAATTTGTATTAATAATTAGGATAGATTTCATGAAACATTACTTTAGTGTTTATGATGCCAAACACCTCTTATGGGGCTTTCCTTTTACTGTAATTTTATCATTAAAATTAAATCTGTGTTAAGGGGCTGTTTGGTCATTTCAAACATCCAAACAATTCCTTTCTGTTATGTTCTGTCTACATTGCTTAAAATTTGCTTTGTGAATGAGGTGTAGCATGTTCGATGGGGAGTCAAGATCCCATACAAGTGACCTTGACAGAAAACACCAAAAGTGTGCCATTGGACATCTTTATCAGGGCCTCAAAGAGCATGGTATTTCCTCCTTCATGGACAGCGGAAAGTTGGAAAAGAGGGAGGATATCGAGAAATTGTTTGAATGCATAGAGAGGACCAAAACCTTTGTCCTCATCTTATCCAAATGTTTTGCAGAATCGAAATGGTGCTTGAAAGAGGTGACCAAAATTGTGGAGCACGAGAAGGAGATAATTCCAGCGTTCTTTGGCATGGAACCTTCCGATGTCGCAACCATAACTGGCCCTTCAAATCTTCATTTAAGGATCATCAATCCAACAAGAAGCAGGACCAAGCGGAGGTGAGAAAATTGAAGGAAGGATTGAAGAAAGCCGAAAATCTCTCTGGCATCAATCTGATAAAGGACAAGAACGGGTATATATATATACATATATGTCTCCAGAACAATTAAAATTTAATCACATATCTCTTTCTTTTCCTCTCTCTCCAAAATTAAAGTCTAACCAAGCGGATGCTTTGTTGTCTATAGTTTTTCAGTTGCTTCCATTCATATCTTATTCATTATTTTTTGTTTGTGCTGTCCCAACATCATGTTTGGCTAGCATTTTAGATATTTTTCCTTTAAAATCGTTGTCTTATCAGCTATATTAATCTAACAGATCCTTCACTATTAGAATTTCTCAAATTCAGGGGCATGTGTCTTGAGCACATGTTTTGTTCATATCATGAAGTTTTAGAGACTTTTCTTTATCCAAAACCAAATTAAATTTCAGATCCTTGTGCCAAAATGTCCATCCATATCTTGGACGATTTCAGTACTTTTGATCTTGTTCTTTGAAGGATATTAAAATTAGGATCTTAAGAATGATTTCATATTGTTCTTAAGACTTGATCAATCACATGTATGTCTAGAAATTGATGAATGAAATCAACAATTCCTAAAATGCTTTTAGGGAGCCAATTTAATAGGATTAAAATTCTCATTGTTCCTTGAATCATAGCCACTTTGTGGCTGAATATTAGTATTTCAAACATGTAAACATTGAAATTCTTACACTAATTCTTGTAAAATATGGTCTGATTTCAGCAACTTACATACACTTTATGCATGAGTTGTTGGAATCCAGCAAATTTTTAAGATGAAATGAAAGTAATTCCATAGCTTTGTACTATGAAAATCAACAAAATGATCCCCTTTTCTTAAATCAACTTGGAAACATATTCCAACCTGATTTTGAAAGAGAAACATGCCTTTTAACAAGAGGTCACACGTGTATATATATAACAATATATATATGTACACGTTATCCCTCCAAATGAAAATTTTGACGAGGGACCACATAGCCTATGAATTATGATGATTCATAAATGAGTTCTTTTATGCAGGAAGATTGTAAACTGGTCTCTCATCCCCTCTACAACCCATGATCAATTGAATAAAAATAAGCATAAATCAAAATGACTTTAAATGAAAGGAAATAAGAAAACACTCATGGCGGTTCATCATTCATTTTGCCATGCAAGGGCAAATCACATTCATAAGAATGTGTCCATCCTTAATTAGGCATTTATATATTATGAATATTGCAGCAAACCTCTCTCTCACTGTGGGACTCACTCATGGTGGGGAGCTCAAAATGGATTTAGGCTGGTTGATTCTGAAAGGGTCGTGGCCTTGGGGCCCTTTTCAAAACTTGATTCATAGGTTTATTTTTGTGAAAATGGACTCATGCATGCATCATACATTATTATGCACATTTGACTGTGGCTTTTTCCCTAGCTGGACATCATTCCCAGCTATGAAATAAATGAAAATAAGTCCTTCTCATGAAATGCTAAAATTAAAAATGAGCTATCGAGAAACTAAAATAGATGAAAAATGGATTAGAATAACCTACGTCTTGTGGTTAGACTTGATGTTTGATCTTCTTCTTTACTTGTTTTCTAAATCAAGCAATCCTAAGCAAGAACCCAAGCTTGGATTCAAGCTTAGCAAAGCAAGAAAAAGAATAGCTCGCTTGCTAGAAATTGCAGTGGGGAAGAGAAAGCTTCTTACCACGAAAATCCTAAGCAAGGTTCACTTAAGCACCCTTGCTTAGCAAAATTGATTGAGAGAATTGGGGGAAATGAAGAAGGGAATGAGAGTGAGGGAAGAGTGCTTGGACGAATTTTTTTCTTCTTTTCCTTGACTTCCTCTTCTTCTCTTCGTGGCTGCCATGAGCTGATGAAGACCTCTTCTACTAATAGAAAAATTGTCCCCTCCTTAGCTGCCAAGGGGGGTTTATATAGGGGAGGAGATAGGTTCAACCACATCTTTAATTTGCCTTGGAAGTTTACTCAAGGCTTAGGAAGTTGTAAAATGGATTAAATGTGTTTCTAATGGCTCTGATTGACCACACCTAGCTCATTTACACGAGCTAGGTGGGCTGGGCTGGACGTGGTGAACCTTGATTCAGACCTAGCTGCCAAACTCTGACCAAAATTTTGGGTGGAAATGCAGTTGAGTAGGGTTTTGCTTCTTTTTTTTTTTTTGAAATTAAGCCAGTTATGTTCAAACCTAGTTATTAAGCTCTACAATTTGAATAAATTTTGAAAATTCTATCAAATTTGTTTTGAAAATGGTATTTTTGTCCACAATCTGATTGAAAATTGGTTTCGATTGAATCAAATTTTGGTTTGAAATAATGAATTTCAATTTAATATTTGATTTGCATATTTGACAAATTCAAATGTATTTTTTCCTTGCATAGAATACCAATTTGGGTTCTGTAATTTCAATTTGATCATGGAAGGGCGAAATTTTCTAGATTGGGCCAAATTTGACAAATTGACCAAAGTCAAAGCAGGTTTGATCTTGTTAAGATTTATTTTTGTCCATCAATTGGGCTAAGCTCTTTTTGACTCAGCTTAGCTGAATTTGGTGCCACACTTGGGTGTGCAAATGTCGAACCTACTTGAATTAAGTAGGTTAGGTCGGCCAAGTTATTGCTTCTTAGAGGTTGACTCCTCTTTAAAGAGGATCTAGTTAAGGAAGAGAGAGGCATAAATGTCTCTCTTTTCCTAGGTTTCTAGTTATGACCTCATTCTTTGCTCCTTGAAAATGATTTTTTGAAGTAATTGAGAGGAGATATTTTGAAAAGGAGAGGTGCGTGACCTCTTGGGTAGGTTCTTGACCACACGAGCCAGGTGGGGTCCCACATAGCCCTTTAGATTCTAAATTGGATCTAATTTTGGATTTAAATTCTGATTTAAATTTTGTAATTGGATATGGATTTCAAATGACATTTGTAATTGGATTTGAAATTTAAATCCTAATTTGGGTTCAGTATGGACTCGTGATCCTATTTTGGGATTTGTGTCGTGAGTCAAATTCATCATTTGAATCTAAATTATTTTTTAGATTTGAAGTTGGCTTTCAAATTGCAATTTTTCAGAGTTCCTTTGTAAAATTTTGACATCGCTTTAATTCTGATGTAAAAAAAATTGGGGTGTTAATAGATGTCCCTCTTTGCTGTTAAGCAAGTTGAATAATTTGCATAATAGCAAAGATTCACACACCAAATTTTTACAAATTGTTTGGAAAAACCATTTTTCAAATAATGCTAAGCCATCCTCACTCGAGAAAAAATGCTAGTCATAGGCCTAAAATAAGAAGATTTTTCTTTATTTCACAAGAGTCTTTGTAGAGATATTAATGTTGGTTGGAAAATTTTACAATTGTGAAAGCTTTTGCATTTGATGCCTAGAGAATTTAGCCCTTGATGCCTTGTTGACCATTGGCAAGTGCTTCTTCTCTCCTTTTGGTCACTCTTTGGGGAAATTTCTCACCACCCCAAAAGCTACTACGAAGTTCCACCGCTTTAGTGGTTTTGTGCAGTTTGCTTTGTGTAGTATCCAGTCTATCAGGTTTTCTTCTGAATCCTGACAGTGAGCGTTGGGCCGCATAATCCCAGGCCAGTTGGCCTTAGCATACCAAGTATGGAACACTCCTCAGACTTACTTGCTCGAATTCAAAAGGCTTTAGGATACTTAATATGAGCAAAACATTCATTGATTGTTGTTTAGCGTCACGGCGTAAGAATAGGTCATATGCCCACCCATGACTACAGAGCTTTGAACCATAGGAATGGCTACACTAACCCCGAGCTCATTACTCAACTCATTTTGCATGATAGATTTTTCTTGCATCTTGCCAATGTCTTTTGGTTTACAAGGGTTTTTTCTTATTGGCGTCTCATGCTAGACCTTTACAAGTTCTCAATTGTTGGGACCAACATTAATTTCTATACATTAATCCCTCAATTTTATTGAAATTTCTTTCACAACTTATGCCATTGCCCTTGCGATTGTCCTCAAGACATGGGTTGAGTTTTAAAATTTTACAAATTTTGACTTTTTTTAATTTTCTCTAAGGGATACCATGCCCCTTAGTTGGTTTGAAAATTGCTAAGAATATGTTTATCAAAGCACAATTGTTTTGAAATTTTTGAATTGAAAATTCAAGTATAGAATTTCTGAGATGTAAAACATTAATTGAATCAAGGATTTTGACCCCATCGGCATTGATTAGCTAATAAGAATTGTCAGGTAGAATTTCTTTGATGACATATGGTCCTTCCCAGTTTGGTATCCATTTTCCTTTAGGTCTACTCCTGAGTGGAACCACAGATCTTAGTACAAGGTCATTTATATGGAATTTTCTTTCAATGACCAATTTAGCATAATGTCATGCAGCTCTCTTATGATAGACTTCAGCATGCTCTGATGTTTGTAGTCTTTTCTCGTTTAAGAGGTCTAATTGAGCAAGTTTTTTTTTTTTATACTTGCTAATTGGGAGTTCAATGAGTGCAGCAAATTTCATTGCTGGTTTGTATACATGTAATGGAAGGACAGTTTCTGTTAGATATACTAATTCTACTGGTGTAGCATTGGTGGGTGCTTGAATCATGGTTCGATATACCCAAAGTAAATTGTATATTTTCTCATGCCAATCTCGACTTGTTTGGACAGTCCTTTCTAAAACATGAATCAAAATCTTGTTAGTTGCTTCTGCCTGACCATATGCTTGAGGGTAATATGGTCTGAAAAATGATGTTGTATTTTGTATTTGTGACAGAGATTGCACACTTTCTCATTTTTAAAATGAGTGCAGTTGTCAGAAAGCATATTGTGCGGGATACCAAATCTACACAAAAGGTTTTTGTAAATGAAGGACACCACTGGTCGTCCTTCGACTATTTTTAAGGTGATTGCTTATACCCTTTTGGTGAAGTAATCTGTAGCTACATGAAAACACCAGTGTCCATTTGAGGCAAGTGGATGGATTGGATCGACCATGTCGAAGGCCCATATTGAGAACGACTAGGGTGAGCTGATCGAATGAAGGTCTGTTGCTGGAGCATGAATTGATGGTGTGTGCAACTGACATTTACTTTCTGCATTGTGGGCCAACAATATCCTGCTCTGACTATCTATTTGATGAGGGTTTGATACCGAACATGTTCACTACAAATTCCTTCATGGGCTTCTTGAGTGACTTCTAGCACATCATTTGCATTAAGACATCTAGCATATTCTGTGTTGAATCCTCTTCTGTATAGGATCTTGGCCAAAATGAAATATCTTGATGACATGTGCCTCAAAGCTCTTTGCTCTTTTTGAGACATTTCAAGTGGAAGTGTTCCTGTTTGGAGAAAATGTTTGATGTTCTGATACCATGTTGTTTCTTCGCTTTTCACTTGTAGCACCTATTCTGGTATGACATAAGATGGTTGCTCGAGTCTTTCGACTTCAGAAGATCTGATAGATTCTCCTGGTTTGAAGGTGATGGTAGAACCTAAACTGGCCAAACCATCTGCAATCAGGTTATATTCTCTTTTGGCAAGTAAGAGTTGATACTCCTCGAATTGTTTTATGAGGGAAGTTGCTAACTTTTGATAGGGGATCAATTTATAATCTTTGACTTGCCAATCTCCATTGACTTGACTAACAACTAAAAGGGAATATCCAAAAATGTGAATTCTTTGAACTTTAAATTTGAGAAGCATTTTGAGTCCTTGTATTAAGGCCTCGTACTGTGCCATATTATGTGTGAAAAAAAAATCAATTTGAGGGAGTAAAGAATCATTTCCTTTTCTAGTGCAATGAAAAGTATTACAATGCCTACCCCAGTTGTGCTTTTAGATCTATCAAAATGCATCTCTCACGTTTGTTCTGGTTTGGCCATTAGGATTTGCTCATCCAAAAAATCATCATTTGTTTTAATTTCCTCATATAGAGGTAAATCTACCAATTGATCTGCAATGGCTTGACCCTTGATTAATTTCTATGACACATATTTCAAATCATATTGCATCAACAAAACTTGCCACTTTGCTATCCTCTCATTCAAAAATAGCTGCTCAATGACATATTTGAGTGGATTGAGTTTAGATAAAATTTTAACATCGCATGACAATAGGTAGTGCCTCAATTTTTGACACATTCATACTAAGGTTAAGCAAGTCTTTTTCATGTGCAAGTAATTCTTTTTTATATTACACAAATATCTTACTGGCATAATAAATGGCATGTTCTATTCAACATCCTTCTTCATATTGAGCCAAAAATCCACTACAAGCTGAATTGTTAACTGCGATGTAAAGAATAGAGGTTTCCCCAAAAATGGGTGTTTCAAAATTGGTGGGCAAAGAAGATATTTCTTGAAAACTATTCGACATCCATCTTCATATTGAACCAAAAGTCTACCATAAGCTGAATTGTAAACTGGATGTAAAGAAGTATAGGTTTCCCCAAAATTGGTGGGCAAAGAAGATGATTCTTGATCTTTTTGAATGAGGTATGACATTCATGTCCCCATTCAAACTTGATCCGTTTTGATAGTAAATAGTTGAAGAATTTACATCTCATGACAAGATTAGATATAAACCTTCTGATTGATTGAATTATGCCCTACAGGCTGTGTAATTTTTTTAGATTCGTTGGTGGTGGCATCTCAATGATCGCCTTTGCTTTAAAGGGATCAATTTCAGTCCTATTTTTACTGACCATAAATCTCAATAGCTTACCATATTCCACGCCAAATACATACTTCTGTGGATTCAATCTAAGCTTATATTGCAAGAGTCTCTTAAAAACTTGAGAAAGAATGCTGATGTGATTTTCCATGGTTATTTACTTAATTAGTAAATCATCCACGTACACATCGATGATTTAATTTATTTAATAGTAGAAAATAGCTGACATAGCCCTTTGATATCCCAGCGTTCTTCAGACCAACAACATTACAGTATAGCAGAAAGTGCCCCATGGAGTTGTAAATGATGTTTTGGCCTAGTCTTGAGTGGCCAACTTAATTTGGTTATAGCCAGAATATCATCCATAAAGGAGAACATAGCGTAGTTTCAATGGCAGTCGATGTTCAACTAAGTTTGTATCGAGTTCGGGCATCTTTTCATAAGTCCATGTAAAGGCTTCTCGATGATTTTTTAAGAAATCTATCAACTTTTATCTTTCCTCTGCTGAGAGATTTGTTCCAATTTATAAAATCTTAATATTCTCATTTAATTTACTCGATTGGGTCATTAATCAAAGGTGATGGTTGATCTTTTAGATGAACTTTGGACATTCTATCGGTGAGTGTTCGATTTACCTACTTGAAGGCTCTTGACATTGGATCCTCGGTTGCCATCCTAAAGATTGTGAAAAGGTTAGATGGAATTTGAGTTCCTTATGTCAATGGATATTTGAAGGTATTACAAAATAAAGACACTTGGTCTATTAGAGTACAATAACAACAAAATGACAAAATAATGATTAGATGACAAAATGATAGCAGATTTGTCGATTGAAATTGATGGTGAACAGCCTCTTATGGTATTGCTCGTGACAAAAGGTACTGGCTTGAATTCTTCGTTGATATCTACTTTTTCATAACTTTGATATCCCAAGGCTTGAGTGCCTCGTTGTCTTGTCATGGTAATTGGCTCTAAGATTCTATTTTTATATTTTTCAAGGCCAGTGAATTGCCGGCACCCCTGTTGCATGAGTAAATCCAATTCTTTCTCATTATGACAGAAATTTTTGAATAATGGATGACTTTGGTAACTTGTTTAGGCTTGATACCATTTTTCACACACATTTGTTTATTTGGATTTTGAATATCCAATTTGCTGAAACGTTGATATAATTCCACTTTTATGAGGACTCGAATACTAGGTACTTCAATTGTATATGTTGGTACCAGAATCATTGGATGCACAAGATGATTTTGTTTGTCTTTTGCATAAATGGTTATAGTATTCATGTTGTTTGTGTTCTTGATGCACTGATGTAGAGTGGCAGGAACCACATTGGTAGCATGGATCCATGGTCTACCAAGCAAAAGGTTGAATGAGGTTCTATATCCACCACATGAAATAGAACCCGATGATGTGTCTTGGAGATATTTAGATCCGAACATATACATCCTATGCAAGGTTGTCCCATTCCATCATATCCATGAATAACAATTGATGACGGGGTAAAATTGGCTTGCTTTATGCCTAATGCACGAGCTATTTCCTGTGGACAAATGTTCAGACTTGCTCCTCTCGATTAAAACATGGGTGACTCTGGTGCCCCATGTTTCTACCACTATGTGCAAGGCATCATTGTGTGATGCGCCGCCATTTAATAGATATCAAAAAATGTGATCGGACCATTTTTATATAGTCCAAAAGCCCATTCATCTTCCCAGTTAGGGCTAAATCTTTCCCTCTTGACTTGAGGTGGGAGTCTAATTCCTTGAAAATGACTTCCAAAGGCTTAGGATCTCATATTCGTGATTTTTTATTAATTTTTGTCATGTTTGCCTAGTCTGGTTTGTGCATTGATGGATCCTTTGTCATGTTTGGAAAGTATCCCAAAGAAGTCCATGGATGTTTTATCCCTTTTGTTTGCCACCACGACTTGATAATTTGTTGAAAATCAGACCATTGCATCTATTCCTTTCCCATGTTTAGAAAAATGATTTTTGAGGATGTCCGGTTGTTCACTAACTTGCTTGATGATTTTTTTGTCGACTGCATCTTGCACAACATTTTTTAGCACAAGGCAATCTTCTATATTGTCCTGGAGCATGATGAAATTTGTAAAATTGTTTTTTGTTATTTCCTATCATTGGCGGTGGGTTGGAAACTTTTGGGAGAAACATGGTGCCTCTTTCAATCAACATGTGCATGACTTCTTCGTAACTCTGTTCTAATGGGATAAATTTTCTGTCATATTCCGGTTCAGGATGTTTGTTCTTAGTGCCACTGCCACTACTACTGGCTTTGTCTGATATTAGTTTGTTCTTGGAATAGTCTGCCCTTTCCTTTTTTATGGCGGTGGCATTGGCTATGATATTGGTTGGAACACTCTGATTCTTGTTGCTTTTTTTATATCTTCCCCAACCTTTACTAGGATGACGGCATCAAAAGCTCCATCTTCAATTCTTGTTTCGATGCATTCTACTCTTTCCGTAAGATCCATGAAAGATTTGATTGGAGCATTATAAATGAGGCTCTTTAGTGGTTGTGTCAAATTGTTGATAATTAGTCCCAATGCACGGGATTGGGAGATTGGGTCCCTCATCTTATTGCAAGAAGACCTCCATCTTTGAATAAAATCCCTGCCCTTCTCACTTGGACTCATAGTTCAGATAACACAGTGAGGTGATTGTTGGTGCAGTCTTGACATTCTAAATGAATCTTTCAATGAAAAGATTGACTAGTCTATCAAAATTTTTTAATTCAACTGGATTGATGTTCTTCCTGTACTATTATGCTGCAATTTCTTCCAAGCTCCTTAGGAAACATCAAAAGAGAGTTCTATAATTGTGGCAAAATTTAAAACATTCCCCAAAAAACATGGCCAAATGTGCCTTTAGGTCTCCATGGCCATCAAATTTTATAAATTTCTTAGGCAAGTTTTTGATGTGCTTGTCATTTTCAAAACTTTCATAAAAGTCTTCATAGGTAAAATTCTTTTTGTTCTTGCCTTTGAGTTGAACTGCATTCAACTTCCTAGGTCTTTGCCTTCCAGGATTCTCCCTTCTTTTTCTGGGAAATTTTTTGTTCTTCCTCACTACTTGATTCTGTGGTAGCATCTTCAAAAGAATCGGAACTACTCGATGAAGATCTCTTTGTCTTTTTCCCTTTCTTTTTGGCCCTCTTTTCCTGGGCTTCTTCTTCATTGAACATAATCATGTATCTCTGAAATTTCTTGTATTCTTCGTATTTTGGATCATTGGCTTCTGTCCTGGGAGGTGTATATGAGGAAGATTCTTCTCCCTTGTCTCCCATGAAAGCTTGCTTTAGTTCCATTTCGATCCTCCTTTGTTGGCTTTTAATGTCGACCATAAAGCAGATGCTTACCTTGTAAGAAGAAATATTGAAAATGTCTGGATTTGAATTGATGACAAATAATTTGTGCAAATGACAAAATAACAAATTTTGATTGTATATTCAATGGAAAATGAAATTAAAAAGGCTTAACAAAGTTTAACACAACTTGATAAAATTTGGCTTGATTAAGCACAATGAACTAGACATGATGTTCTAGGTTGAAAGGATAGATGGGTGAACTTCATTCAATCATTTTACATATTTAGGACCATTCTTGGACCAATAATAAGATACAAGTGAACAAATGATTCCCAATGTTGTGGGGCATAGTGGTATGTTTTGAACCACTCTTCAGCATCCAGTTCACACTCCACAACGGCTCTGTCTGATTCGATTGGATATGCTTTCCTTTGACGCTGTGAAAATTTCCTGATGCAATGCTCTAGATGGTATTCAACTATGAAAAATGATCCCAATAAAAGACTTCCACTGACTGGGTTGTAGGTGTATCTTGACTTGATAACTTCAAAATGAAAGTCCCAATTGATAGTGGAGTTATCCCCTTCATCCATCTTCCTATGATAGTGCTCCATACTAGATAACTAGCCATCAGTGTTTTGAAAATGGCACGATTGTGGTCTCACGTGTTTGTAGAACCATGCTTATAATGGAAAGACACATCCTTCTATGAAATATGCATCCTCAATTGAGAATTTGGTCAATCCTTGGTAAAGGAATGCCAAGGTTGTCATTGCTACACATATGCGTTGGTCCTTGGGTTCCATCGCTCAGCGACTGCATGGATTAAACTATCATTGATAGGTTGTATGGCAAGGCTGGCTGCCTCTTCGAGACCACAATCCTCTAAGTGGTCTAGAAACATACACTGAAAAGTTGGATACCATGAAAGATACCACTGAGGTAGGAAGACTCCACTTGGGATGATGCAAGGTCTGGATCGACCTTGACACAACCTAAATAGGATATGGTCATATAAAAAAATGTTTTTTGAGTCCATCTAGAAAAGAGAAAGTATTAGATGTTGACATAAATTGACCCAAATAAAACACGAGAAGAGTTTTGGCATTGTGTTCGACATAGGTTTGAAGACAAAGTAAAGCATTACATCTCATGCATCCAAACAAGCAATTAATGAAAAATTGATAATGCATTCACTAGGACTTTTGCCTATATGCTTGTTTTGAAAATTGGTCTTGGAACCTTTCGAGAATAAATGGGTAAATTGTCCTTGGTTTATCCAAATATCAAGATATGCCTATATACCAAATCTATGGTACCAACATAGATTTTTTCAAGGGATTTTTAGATTTGGTCTCTCCAATTCTCCTTGTTCACTCATCGATATATTGGGACTATTGTCCATTTTGATACTAATGGGGGGACTTTTCAGTCCAATTAGGTGGTCTAATTGTAAGGCTATATCTTGGACTAATGTCCTAGAAATAGTCCAACAATATGATGACCGGGATCTGATATAGGTAAGGATTTGTTTTTCAAAACTCATGAAAATGTACAAAAAAGATAGCTCTATTACATACATTCCTAATAGATAGATTTGGAGAGCATACATGGGCTCCATACATCTCCTAAATTAAGGAGGGGTAGGTTAAATTGAAGTAAAAGAGGTTCATGGAATCTCCTCAATGTGCACTAACATGATGCCAGTATGTATGTTCATGAAAAATTTTATGCAATTGGTATCCGGCATAACTTGTATATGATCCAATAAATCCTTAAATAAACGATGATGGGTCCCGCCAGGCATGCCCTCTGTTTGCACCCCACCCCGTCCTTGGGGACGTCGAATGTGAAACAGCAAAATGTTTGTTTTGAATAGGATTTTGAGGAAACTTTTCAAGAAAAATGGATCCACCCATTGGTACAAGGTCCAATTGTTCCTGCCACCTTTAACGTGGGTAACTGGACCAAGGACTAATTGGATCATGTACGAGTTATTGATGAAAATCCTATATGCTTGTGTATTGAGGTTTTGGGTTCAAGAATCAAAAGTTTCATTTTGAACTTGTTTTTAAAAATAAATTCCTTGGAAAATGATTTGTTCTTGAAAAGTTATTTTAAGATTGGAGGGTTTTTAATTTGATTTGAAAACATTTGTTTTAATTGAATATGTCATTTGATTTGAAATCCACAATTCTTGAAAGTGGTTTTAATTGGAGATTTTGAAGATTGAAATTGAGTTATTTATTGTGAACTCAAGATCATTTATGGGTTAAAATAGTGATCGTCTTATGTTCAATTTGTGAGAAAATGGCTAAGTTACCTTAGCAAGCTAAATTGATTTAAAATTCTCTTTTGCCAAATCGTGTGATTTGATCTAAGTTATTAGAAATTGGGGATTTGATTAAGTAGAGTTCATTCTTCTGATGAAACATATGTTTCAAATTGTTAAAAAACTTGTTGTTTTCTAAACCTATTTTGGCCAACATTATGACTACAATACTTGTGTTTCCTTTGAAAGTTAAGTGAAGTTTATAAATTCTTTTTGCAATATGACTTGGACACTTTTTGCAACTCAAATTCGGATCACTTAATTTTTTGAGAAGGTGCATGTGGTGCTATTGACTTTGAGTGAGTGTGAATGTGTGAAATAGGAACGGAAACTATATGAGACATGCATTCTTCACTCTCTCGTAATCTCTCAAGGTTCATTCATATGGAACATTCATGCTTCCCTCTCTTGTAATATATCAAAGTCCATTCATATGAAATTACACTTCATACGATTTACACATAAAGATTGATTTTAATTTGAGTGTAGGATTTTTTCAAAATGTACTTATCATATTCTTAAGCACAAGTGTTAGAGATGCAGTCCATAAGCTTGAGTTATGGATAAGAATCTCAAAGCAATTAAAAATTATGCAGATGAAGATGAAATCAATCTTTAAAGCATAGGGAAAACATAGTTATCATCCGTTTTTTTCAAAATTGGCATAAAATTAGATTTTATTCTGATTTAAATGGTTTAAAATTAGAAATATTGGTTCTAAGAATGGTTAATTCTTAGAGAATGATGAGATTCAAATCGACAAAAGGAGCATGCGCTTCTTGAGCACATGTTTTGTTCATATCATGAAGTTTGAGATGCTTATTTCTCCAAAACCAAATAAAATTTCAGATACTTGTGCTATAAGATCTGTCCATTTCTTGGATGATTTCAGCACTTTTGATCTTGTTCTTTGGAGGATATTAAAATTTGGATCTTAAGTATAATTTTGTATTGTTCTTAAGATTTAGTCAATCACATGTAGGTCAGAAAATTGATGAATAAAATAAACAATTTCTAAAATGCTTTTAGGGAGCCGATTGGATAGGATTAGAATTTTTATTGTTCCATGAATCGTAGCCACTTTGTGGCTGAACATTAGCATTTTAAGCATGTAAACTTTGAAATTCTTACACTAACTTTTGTAAAATATGGTATGATTTCAGCAACTTGCATATACTTTACATATGAGTTGCTAGAATCCAGTAAATTTTTAACATGAAATGAGCGATTTCACAGCTTTGTACCTCAACAAGAAATGATCCTCTTTTCTTAAAATCAACTAGGAAACATGTTCCAACCTGATTTTTAAAGAGAAACACGACTTTTAACAAGAGGTCACAAGTTCTTTTACGTAGGGAGAATGAAAACTGGCTTCTAAACCCCTCTACCACCCATGATCAATTGAATAAAATAAGCATAGAAATCAAAATGACTTTTAAAAGAAAGGAAATAAGAGAACACTCAAGTCAGTTCATCCTTAATTTTGCCAAGCAAGGGTGGATCATATTCTTAAGAATGCATCAATCTCTAATTAGGCATTTATATATTATATATATTGCAGCAAACCTCTCTCTCACTGTGGGATTCACTCATGGTAAGGAGTTCAAAATAGATTTGGGCTGGTTGATTTTGAAAGGGTTGTTGCCTTGGGGCCCTTTTCGAAATTTGATTCATAGGTTTATTTTTGGAAAAATCGACTCATGCATGCATCATGCATTATCATGTACATTTGATCATAGCTTTTCCCCTAGTTGGACATCATTTTCAGCCATGAAATAAATGAAAATAAACCCTTCTCACGAATTGCTGAAATAAAAAATGGATTAACAATAAGCAAAAATATATGAAAAATGGATTAGAATTACCTACCTTGTGGTCGGTCTTGGTGTTTGATCTTCTTCTTTGCCTATTTTCTAAATCATGCAATCCTAAGCAAGAACCCAAGCTTGGATTTGAGCTTTGCAAAGCAAGAAGAAGAATAGTTTGCTTGCTGGAAATTGCAGTGGGGAAGAAAGAGCTTCTCACCATGAAAATCCTAAGAAAGGGTTCACTTAAGCAACCTAGTTTACCAAAATCGATAGAGAGAATTTGGGAAAATGAAGAAGGGAATGAGAGAGAGGGAAGAGAGCTTGGATGAATTTTTTTCTTCTTCTCCTCGACTACCTCTTCTTCTCTCCTTAGCTGCCACGAGCTGATGAAGACCCCTTCTACCAATAGCAAAATCTCCCCTAGCTGCCAAGGGAGGTTTATATAGGAAGTTGTAAAATAGATTAAATGTGTTTTTAATGGCTCTAATTGACCACACCTAGCTCATTTACACGAGCTAGGTGGGCTGGGCTAGACGTGTTCAACCTTGGTTCAAACCTAGCTGCCCAACTTAAAGACAATCACAATTAACAACATTGGCGATAATATACGGTGCCTTTTTTGCCATCCTCAATTTTCCACATGCTACAGTGAATAAATAAAGCCACCACCGCATGAGTGGATATACAAAAACTGAGTTGAAAAAATGAAGGCTCATTTAAAGGAATATATACATATATATATATATATATATCAGATGGCCAAAAATTGAAAACTTGCCCTTAAAGATAATCATAATTAACAGCATTGCCGATGATATATGGTGCCTTTTTTGCCATCCTCATTTTTCCACTTGCAAGAATGAATAAATAAAGCCACCACCACGCAAGCGGATATACAAAAACTCAGTTGAAAAATGGAGGCTCACTTATAGGAATATATCACTTATCGGAACAAATGGATTATGCTCAACGATATCCACTATCAATACCCTGATCCCATCCCCATAGGTCCCATTTACGAACACATGCACTCACCCATCTGAAAAATATAAGGATTCCTTTTTTTTTCTCATTCACTTTATTTCTCCGGGTGGTTATTTTACCATAAATTTGGAACACGTAAGTATTCCCTCGCTAACATCACAAGTACTCTCACATTCGCATCCCACTTGGGTTGAGGATCCAAATATGATTTCTGGTGGACTCACTATGACAAACCCATTCTCCACGTGAGAAAGAACTGCATAAATAAAATGCCTACGGCACCCAGCCGATGGTAGGGTGGTATCAAGACAAATGTGTAATTATGTATTATAAAACACAATTTTCTTCTTACCAAACACTATTTAAGTATTTAATGGTTCCAAATCACATAATGCTAAGAAGATACAAGTTTTTTTTGGCATTTTAGGATTGACATACGACAACCTTAATTTGTCAGCCCTAAACCGTGTTTACATTTTATAGGGCAGACGCAAAACATGAAATCCTCCTCCCTTGGTAAGAAACTACATAGGCCTTAAAGAGGGCATTTGGTGAGAAAAACACTTGGTTATTTGGAATGTCATAATATATATATATATATATATTATTTATTTACGTATAGAACCATGACTCTTGCATTTATATGTCAAAATGACAGTTGATTTTCTCTCTCCTTGATGCCTCCCCCTTTTCATGATTTTGTCAATCCCTTCCTCCACCCGTAATCCACAAGCATCGGTGGGTGCCTCCCTCTCTTCCCAAAATCCCCTAGAGGTCTTCTTTTTTGTTAACAAAAGATGGGTGGATTCCACCCATCTCTACCACCACCGCCCAGTGGCTCGGGACTCGGTGAAGTCTTGGCAGGCCCTCTAGTGAGGTGTCGGGTGGGGGCAATGGAGATGTGTGGAATAATCCACCATCTTTGTCCTCCCTCCCTCCCAGCTATGTTAAACCAGAGATACCACTTCACAAGGTATGACATTATTTTTCCTTGAAAATATAAATTATAAATTGTTCACCTTTGAAAAATTTATTTCTAAGTAACACCTTGTTAACCATGTACTGAAATTAATAAATGTTTCATGATCAATGCACACACTCACACACACACACACACACATATATATATATAGACAAATATATCAAAATTATTATAGATATTGGTTTCATTTCTTTGATTTTTCATGGCAGTTAAAAACATAAAAGCTTTAAAGCAATTAAAGTTTGGTCAGTTAAAAACAATTAAAGTTTTAACTAGCCAGATCTAATTATATAACAAAACACTGTTAAATGTATACAAGTGTGTAAAAAAATATGAGTCTTGTTTTGCTAATGAAAAAGAAGAAAATTTATAAAATAATTCGTTTGAACAGTAAAAATTTCCTTGTATGAATTCTTTAACCCTTGCAGCCGGTATATTGTGATCCGATAATTTTTTAGTGATTTCAGTGGTTGATTACCCCCAATCTACATAAATGTTGTTTAATAAATCTGTTTTTTTTTTTCTCTCTGACATATATATCGGTACGTACAAGATCCATAAATATTCATTTTAGTTGTTGATATTTCCAAGATGGATGGGTGAGAAAATTACCCAACCACATAAAAAATGTAGAGTTAATTTTACTCTTGTTTTAACTTTTTTAATCATCCTGATGCTTCTTGTATTAACTGAAATCCTAACTTTTCTTTTTGTGAAACAAGCCTAGAAAGAGCCATGATACATTGAGCTTGTGGGCAGTGATAACTGAGTTATTCGCCGATTGATCGATTTAGCAGGGGTTTACAAGGTTCCACATATTTTTTCTTTGTCCTAAAATTGTAAATTATATATAATTCAAGCACTTCACATGGGATGGCATAATTTTTTTGTAAAAATATTTTGAAAATTTAATTTTATAAGTAACACCTTGTTAACCATGTAACACAATTAATTAAATGTCTCATGATCAATGCACATAATATATATATATATATATATATATATATATATAGGAAATCCGATGAGCTTTTTCTGCCTCTGACAAATGGCTCTGCAGGAGTTAGAGAAAGTTTGGAAAGTACACGTTGATGATCTACTGAGTAACGCAGACCAACTGACCAACGATACGTATCTGATACTAGTGAAAATCCAATGTCCATCCTTCCCGGTCAGATTGAACCTCTTTATAAAGTTCTTCAATATGTGAATGAGGTACAGGAAGACAGTTAGTCAAGATTACCCAAGCCTCCATGAGACAGGTGGATACAATGTAAGAACATTAGAACCTTAGTCAATTGACAAGCTGAAAATGGAAAAGAGAGCAAGAATTTCGAAGGCATTTGATTATTCTACCGTCTGATTTTTTTTTTTAAGCAAAAGTACTGAATGTGACTGAAAGACTATCTCGTCACTATTGGAAACATGGAATAATCATACTTTTGCTTACAATTACAAAAGAATTACACATACCATGTGAATTCTCGCTTCCATTTCCATTTTCAGCTTTCCAATGGATTGAGAAGATCCACCACTGTCTTATTGCTAATGTTCTTACATTGTATATAATTGCTTGCTTCATGTAGTCCTGGGTGCAGCTGGCTAACTGTTTTCCCAAAGTCTACATCAAGTGAAGCACAAATGCCATGTTATACCTCATTCATTTTTCATATAACCTTATCATGTTTGTCTCCCTCTTTACATTTTACTAAATCACCTTTTTGAGATGAAAAACATATCATATATATATATCTATATATATATATATATAGATACATATATATTCTGGCTGACCTCTCTAGGTAGTTTGCTAGTCCTTGTTAAATGTGTTCACGATTACTCCAAGTTCTTCAACAGCACCATGGACCAAGGCTTAATTTTTCAGTCTTGCAATTTTGTTATAGTTTTGGTATCATCCTTTTCTAGAATTTGACATAGAATTAAAATTATATGGACTGTTTCAAATTTTGATATTAATTTTCTCATTTTATTCACATTATTTAATCTTATGAATCTCATCTAAGCCCATTGATCATTCATAAGATTTTCTCACCATCACTCAAAAGTTCAAGCTAGGGCCGGCACATTATGATCCACATTCCACAGTGTAAAGAATCAATAATGTGATTTTTCTTAAACCAAAGGATCCTAAAATTTATTTCTAAGATCCTCGAGAGTCTGCTGGTAGCCATGCATTGGAACTTTTCTTTAAAAAATTGTACAGTTGTCCACATGGTACAGACGGTGAAGGGAACCATTTCCATGTCCCAATCAATATGCAACAGCAATATTGCTATGGAAGAATTTGGTGGACATGGTCCCACAGAATGAAGCAGAAGCATTGAGTTGCAGCCAATCCATTCAACATACATTTTGACAATATAAGGGCCGAAGCAAGCTATCTGTAATTGTTTTCAAGAAAGGAAAGATAGCAGATTGTTGCCACACAAAATTTAAAGCTTATGAGTGCCAAGAACAAGAGGGAAGGCCGAAATAGAAAAAAGTCAGGCGAAATAGACACACCAATACCTCTCTCTCCCTCTCCTAACCGAAGAAGTTGGTGAAGATTGGCGTGAGCTGCTCATTTAGCTACTGCCAAGGGCCGAGATACTTATGCATATAGGTTCCAAAATTTAATCATTTGCTGCACCAGTGCCAGAACCATATCACCCATTGTATAAAGGTTATGTCATCTTTGTTTTTAAATGTTGTTGGAAGTCAGGGGTTTTTTGGCCAACTCTATTCTCTCAAATAAAGGACAAGCACATGTTAGGAAAACTTAGATACAAATACTCAAAATTTGGAAAGTACAATTGGTTGGGGTAAATGATAAGTGGCCTTCAATGTAAACAGCAATATTGAAACCTAAAATTCTCATTCTTGTCATGGTTGCATCGAAAATTTCTTCAACGATATTGAACCTAAAATTGCCATTCTTATTTTTTATACATCGAAATTTGAGTTTTTTTACTTATGCATATAATGTAGCCAGAAATGTTACCTTCTGATACATTTCCACTCACATGTATTTTTTTTATAAATTTCATTGTTGAAGCTGGACAAATCCAAGTATCATACAGAGCTTGCAAATGTAGGGTAGCAGGGGCAGAGCCAAAGGGGGCCGGTAAGGCCTTGTACTTTTTTAAAACAATTTGTTAATTGATTTATAATTTTTAATATTACATGTTTTGTTGTTGTTTAATGATTATAATTTGTTTTCTACTTGATAAGAGATTATAAATTAAAAAGTGAACCTAATTTAAATGAGGTACATGGCCTTTATGCTTCACTTGGGTTAGACTTTAGGAAGACATTTAGTCAGGATTACCCAAGCCTCCATGAGACAGGTAGACAGAATGTAAGAACATTAGCAATAACACACTGGTGGGTCTTCTTCATTCCATGGAAAAGGAATAAAAAATTCAGAAGGCATGTAGATTAATTCTATTCTACTGGTGCAGATTATTAGGATAAACGATCATACCCGTTATTCCTATCTAGTCATTGCTGGGTACATGGCTTCCCTGGATATAGCAAAGTTGTTTTTTGTCTTTTTTTTAGTTCTTTCAATAATGAAAAATGGTTCAGTGTTCGGGCAGATTGGATTTGGATTGGTGTACTATGCAGCGTGGTCAAGACCCAATGCATGTCATGCCATATTATTGGGCCCTGAAAAAAAAATTTCCCTATATTTTCTCTGGAATATATATCAAAATTAGGATAGGTTCATGAAGCATTACATTTTAGTGTTTCAACAGTATGCTATAATCCTTAAAATAGATTTATGAAATACCAAATTAGTGTTAATGTTACCAAACTGCCCTATGTGGGATTCTTTTTGCTCTAATTTGTTCATTGCTCTTAGTTTTTAAAGTAGAACTGAACTATGGGGATTTTTGGTCTTTTTGAATGTGCAAACATTTATTTTTCTGTTACATTCAATCTATCTTGCTTAAAAATTGGTTTTTGGCTGATATATAGCATGATCGGTGGGGAGTCAAGGTCCCATCAAGGTCAACGTATGACTGAAAAATATGGACATACATAAGACAGGTGAACTTGGTAGACTTTTTTTTTTAGGTTTAGAATAAGTCCATGTCGTCTCTGGAATGGTGTGTTTGAATGGCCATCGCAGGGTGATATCTTGGGAAATGTGTGGTCATCAAATGTGGGCGTCTTTAAAAACGCATAAATCCTCAAAATACTTGTTTTGAGAGTATCACATATGATAGTTAATTGGATATTCTTTGTTTTCTTTCTCTTTTTTCAGAACAGTTTAATAAGATCTCTGAATTATATCAAAAATGTTGACATCCGTATAAAAAATAGACCATGGACAATTGTTATGAAAATTATCCCACCATGTAAAAATTTTTGAGCTAATTGAAATGTTATTTTAAGTTCTTTAATTCTTCTTTTGCTTTTTATTTTAACAAAAATCCTAATTTCTATTTATAAAACAAGCTTGGATGGATCCATGATACATGTAACCAAAGTGCGTATTGATTGAGCATGAGGATTTTGAGACGTTATTTACTGTCCGATTGATCGATTTAGTTTGTAGTTTACAAAGGTTCGACATAATTTCTTTTTTCTTCGATGTAAAAACAAATTATATAACATTCTAGTATTTCACAAGGTACAACATATTTTTTTCGTAAAAATATAAATGATACACTGTTCACCTCTTTGAAAAAAATATTTTATAAGTAACACCATGTTAATCATATAATGCAATTAATTAAAATGTCGGATGATCAATGCACGTAATCTATATATATATATATATATAAATTCTACATAATGGTTTCATTTCATAAAATTTTCACTGGCAGTGAAAAAATAAAAGCTTCAAAGGTACTAAGCGGGCTTTGAGTCTTTGATTTGATTAAAAATATGAGTGTTTTATCTAGCCAAATTAATTTTATAACATTATACGGCTAATGCATATACAAGTATATTATAAGAGTTATTTTTCTAATGAACAAGAATAACTTTTGTTGGAACTATATAAATTTATTTTGAAGAATTCGTTAAACCCGTACAACATGTCAACTGCGAGTCTGCAAATCGAAAGTTTTTTACTGACCTAAATGTTTGACATGGAATTGGATTACCCTACAATTTTTTAGCAGCAACCAATTGTTTTGCATTTGTTTATTTGTCTAAAGATTTTGTCACTAGTGTCAGCGGTCAAATGGCACAATGGTGATGGTTCTTTCATTGTAGATCATTTTTAACTTTTTTGTTCAAAGTATAAAGAATAATGATTTTCAGAAGTTCCTATCAGTTACGTAATTCTCATAACCTAAACAATTCATTAGTAGAAAAATCTACTTAAATGTCATTTAATGAATCTCATTTTTTCTCTCTATATGTCTGTGTATATTCGTGTATATGTACATGTGTGTGTGTGTATCTCTCTCTCTCTCTCTCTATATATATATATATATATATACATATATATATATATATAGAGAGAGAGAGAGAGACATTGTCGGTATGAGTCCCATAAACTGTAATTTTATCCACTGATTTTTCACAGATGGACAGCTCAGAACACTTCAATAAGGGCATTTTAATAATCTAGCATGAATGTCTAACTTTTTCTCCTAATTTTTTTCAACCATTTATATTGGAAAAATTATGTGTGTGTGTGTGTGTGTATATATATATATATACATGGGGGTGAGAGAGAGAGAGATTGGTAGGTTTGAGATACATAAACAATAATTTTTCCCATTGATTTGATGATCGACAGCTGAGAACAATTCAAGAAGGGTATTTTAATAATCTAGCATAAGGAGTAACTTTTTCAATCAATTTTTTTCAACCATTTATATTGGAAAAACCGGTGGTCAAAATGATTTGTTATTGCACCTAGGGTTTAGTAAGTACCAATATCTCTCTCACAATCAATATATATATATATATATATATATAGCATTCAATGCAAAAAATACTAATATTAAAATCTAATATTTCTATTACTGTTATCAAATATATTGTGACAAATTTTTTTTTTATTTTTCTGTATAGCTTCCAAATTTGACACTAGTAATAGAACTATAGCACCGTTGTATGAGTCTATGAGATCTTAGTTTCTAGACAATGTAGGATGTGAGAAGTCCTTTTGCCAACTCTATTTTCTCAAATAAAGCACAAGCATAAGTTAGCAAAATTTAGATACAAATACATGAAGTTTAAAATGCACAATTAGTAGTGGTAAATGACAAGTGGCCTCCAATGTCAACAATAATATTGAAACCTAAAATCATCATTCTTGTCATATATATAATAAAAATGGCAACAACAATATTGGAACCTGAAATGGACATTTCTGTTTTTGATACATCAGAACCTACGTTTTTTGACTTAAGCGTATAATGTTGCATGAAATGTTATTTTTCAATATCTTACTGTTCACATATATTTTTTCTACAAATTTGGTTGTTGAAGGACAAATCCAAGTATCATTCTGAGCTTGATAAGTGTGACCTCAAGATTTAAGCATTTCACACTAATGTTACTGTGCTGTATATCCTTCAGTCAGATTGTCTACATAAAGTTCTTGAATATGTGAATGAGGCAAGTGGTTTTGTTCTTCACTTGATTTAGACTTCAGGAAGATAGTCAGTCAGGATTACCCAAGCTTCCATGAGACAGATAGACACGACATAAGAACATTAGCAATAACACATTGATGGGTCTTTCCTATCAATTGAGAAGCTGAAAATGGAAAAGAAAGCAAGAATTCAAAAGGCATGTAGATTAATTATATTGTACTGTCAGGATTGTGACTTGGGATCACGTAGCTGGATGACATTTTTTCATCGCTATTGGGACCATGGAACTTATTGGACTCACCCAATTGAGGAAAAGAAGCTACTGGTTTTGAGGTTACATAGTTCCCGTAGTAGTGATGAAACATTCAGACTTTTGCTTACAAGTACAATAGACTTATACATACCTTGTTAATTGTTGCTTCCTTTGCCATCTTCAGCTTCTCAATGGATTGTCGAAGACCCACTTATTGCTTTATGTTCTTATATTGTGTATAATTGCCTGTCACATGGAGTCTTGGGTGCAGCAAACTGAATGTCTTCCTAAAATTCCAACAAAGTGAAGCACAAAAGAAATGTTATGTCTCACTTATTTTGCATAGAAAATAACCTTATCGTGTCTGTCTTTCTTTACATTCTAATAAATCACCTTAATACTATACATGTAGCATTGGCGATGATTTGTGGTGTCTTTTTTTGCTTCTTCATTTCTCCACATACAAGATTGAATAAATTAAAGTGACCACCACACGAGCGGACACACAAATGAGGAGAAAAACTGATGCTTATTTTGTAGGATTGTATTTGAAGTAGTAGTCTCAAATGAAAATTCTAAAAACTAAAGATGATAAAAGGCTTATGCCAAGAGGGGATGATGCATCATGCACTCTTGTTGGATTGTCTAAAATAAATCTCTGACTTATTGTTACCCTTGTTAGATTTGTAGGAAGTGAGAAGGATGGTCTATGTATTTGAAGATGTAAAGTTTACAAAACTACAGTATTGTCATTGTAGCTTTTACACATAAGAATTGAGTTGCCTCAAAAGGCTCAGCAAAACTGGTCATGTTTGGGACATATGAAAATGCAGGTCTTTAGTTCGATTTACAAAGGTATTATGCTTATGCGTCTTAAGTGGTGGAACATGGTAGCTAAGTTGAAGGGTGCAGTTCTGCCATAGTTGAAGCTGATGTAGCTCATGACCCCTAAGGCAGGGGGCATGGAGAGGATTTTGGGTCTGTTTTCAGGATGGTAAGTTGCAAATTACCTCCCACTCACTAAAAGAAAAAAAACATAAGAATTTCATTTTTTTTAAAAAAAAATCAATCATTCAAGCACGACCTTTGAGCAGATTATGAATGGCAGCATTTGTGCTCAAATGGAAACATGCATAACAAAAGGTTATCAAGCTTAGCCTTTGAGCGGCCGATTAAAGACTCGGTGAGTTAAGTGCACCGGTTTGTGCATGTAACACATATATGGTAAAGAGAAAACATGGTAGGGGTTGCAATGTTGTGGAAATTATCTAAAAAAATATATTTTTTAGCCTTTTAATTTCCTTCAGTTTTTCTATCTCTATAAAAAGCCTTTTTTATAAACCAGGAGTTTTTTTGTAATGATCTATATTAGCGCACAAAAATTTCATGCACTGTGTAACCAGGAGTTTTTTCCTTAATTTTAACTTTATTTATCCACTTGCTCATTTTTCAGAAATATTTTCGAGTGGAAGATCCAGACATGAGTTCTAGTGGACCCACTATGACAAACCCATTCCTTCGAGACAAAAAATTTAAAGCTTATGAGCACCGTTGAGAGAAGCAAGTGGGAGGGCCGAAATAGGAAAAAGTCTGGTGAAATAGGCACACCAATACCTCTCTCTCCCGTTCCTAATGGAAGAAGATGATAGAGATTGACGTGAGCTGCTCATTTACCTACTGCCAAGGGCTGAGATACTTATGCATATAGGTTTTAAATTTGAATAATTTGCTGCACTAGTGCTAGAACCATATCACCCATTGTATAAAGTCTATGTCATCTTTGTTTTTAAATGTTGCTGGAAGTGAGGGGTTTTTTGGCAAACTCTATTCTCTCAAATAAAGCACAAGCACATGTTAGGAAAACATAGATACAAATACTCGAAATTTGTGTAGTACAATTGGTAGGGGTAAATGATAAGTGGCCTTCGATGTAAACAATAATATTCAAACCTAAAATTGTCATTCTTGTCATGGTTGCATCGGAAATTTCTTCAACGAAATTGAAGCCTAACATCGCCATTCTTGTTTTTTATACATAGAAATTTGAGTTTTTTTACTTATGTGTATAATGTTCCAGAAACATTACCTTCCGATATATTTCCACTCACATGTGTTTTTTCTATAAATTTGATTGTTGGAGCTGGACAAATCCAAGTATCATACAAAGCTTGCAAATGTATGGTAGCAGGGGCGGAGCCAAAGGGGTCCGATAGGGCCTTGTACATTTTAAAAAGAATTTGTTAATTGATTTATTATTTTAGTATTACATGTTTTTGTTGTGGCTTAATGATTATAAATTAAAAAGTGATCCTAATTTAAATGAGGTACATGGCCTTTATGCTTCACTTGGTTTAGACTTTAGGAAGATAGTTAGTTAGGATTACCCAAGCCTCCATGAGACAGGTAGACAGAATGTAAGAACATTAGCAATAACACACTGGTGGGACATTCTCATTCCATTGTGAAGCTGAAAATGAAAACCAAAGCAAGAATTCAGAAGGCATGTAGATTAATTCTATTCTACTGTCTGCATTTTTTTTGTAAGCAAAAGTATTGATCTTGATATGGAATCATGTAGCTGGAAGGCATTGTTTCATCACCATTGGAACCATGGAACAATCAATACTTTTGCTTACAATTACAATAGAATTATACATACCTTCCTTTGCCATTTTCAGCTTCTCAATGGATAGACAAAGACACACTAGTGGCTTATTGCTAATGTTGTTACATTGTGTATAATTGCTTGTCTCTTGGAGTCTTGGGTGCAGCTGACTAACCATCTTCCCAAAGTCAATGCCAAGTGAAGCACAAAAGCCACACATATTATACCTCATTCATTTTGTATATAACCTTTATCATGTCTGTCTCTCTATTACCTTCTACTAAATCACCATTTGAGAAGAAAATGCAGAATATATATATATATATATATATATATATACACACACACACACTAAAAACTGGAAACCTGATATTAAAAGACAATCACAATCAATAGCATTGTTAATAATTTATTATGATTTTTTTCTTTTTTGCCTCCTTATACAAGAGTGAACAAAATGAAGCCACCACACCACACGAGTGGATATGCAAAAGTTGAGGAGAAAAATGAAAGCTCATTTATAGGAATATATCCAAAGTTATGGGGCTAAAATGAAAATTGTAAAAAGTAAATGGATAAATGGATGTTGCGCTGCATGGTATCCCATGTGGTGCTCAACAATATCCACTCTCAAGAACGAGCCATGGTACGGGCACAAGCCCTCACCCTTTGAAAAATATCAGGAATCTTTTTTTTCCTCATTTTTTGACGTGAGTTCTAGTTGAGCTAAATTTACATAACATCTCTTGTTTTAAAATTTTTTGAAGAGTTGTTTAGCAATTGGAACATGAGTGTCATCAAGTTGTATTTAAGTTTTAGGATAGATTCATGAAACACTACCTTTAGTGATTCATCAAACCACCATAACCTTTGAAATAGATTCATGGAATACTAAACTAATTTTATGATACTGAACACTATTTATGGTGTTATTTTTTACAATAAATTTACCATTGCATTTTGATCTAAAGGTGAAGGTGCATTAGGGAGTTGTTTGGTCTTTTCGGACATCCAAACACTCTCTTTTTGTTATATTCTATATATTTTGCTTAAAAATTGGTTTTTGATTGAGGTGTAGCATGATCGGTGGGGAGTCAAGGTCCCATCAAGGTCAATGTATGACTGAAATTTATCGAGCACTAGGATAGAATAAGGTCATGGGGTTGCCAAAAAGGGTGTGTAGGAATGGCTATGGTAGGGTGATATTAAGACAAAGGTGTGGCTATGTATTTTCTACTTATCTTACTCTACTTAAGTATTTAATGGTTCCAAATCACATAATGATGAGAAGATGCATGCCTTTTTTTGGCATTCTGTGATTGACATACGACAACCATAACTTGCCAGCCCTAAACCATTTTTACATTTTCTAAAAAGGGCACATGCGAAACTTGCAATGCTCGTTTCTTGGTAAGAAACTAAATAAGCCTTAAAGAATTAATATGTCAAAAGTGACAGTTGATTTGAGTCATCTGATCTTTAGGTCGGAAGCCTCAGATGTTGGCTTCTTTGTTTTTCTAGTAATTTTTAACATCTTCTCTCTCCCCAATGCCTTTCTCTTTTCATAATTTTCTCAATCCCTTCCTCCATCCCTCATCCACAAGTGCCGGCAACGGCCTCACTCTCCTCCCCAAATCTGCCGGAGGTCCTCTTTTGTGTTAACAAAATATGGGTGGATTATTCCATCCGTCTCCGCTACCACCACCACCATCCCAAGAATTGGTGTAGTATTGGCAGCCTCTCCCCCCCAGTTGTGTTAAACCAGGGATGCCACTTTACACAGCTGGGTCGAAGGAAGAGGAAAGGAGGCATCAGGTTGAGAGAAAATTTTAAAAAAATAATAAAAAAAAAAAAGCTAGCATCACAGCCAATAGATCAGATGGCTCAGAACAACTATCATTTTGACAAATAAATACCAGTCATGGTTCAACTTCTCTCTCTCCTTCTCTCCTTTATTTCTTTATATATATATATATATATGTATGTATCCAAGTATCATTTGAATCATTTGCTCTCCCTCACTGAATCATTTGCTGCACCAGTGCCAGAACTATGTTGCCCATTGTATAATTCTAAGATATATTAGTTTTTAAACAATGTACAATGTGAGGGGTCCTTTTGTCAACCCTATTATCTCAACTAAAGCACAAGCATAAGTTATAATTTCATTACTGAGAATAAATGCATTGTGTGACAATCTTTTTAGTTATGCATGTAGTTTCCAAATTTGAATCATTTGCTGCACTAGTGTTAGAACCATATCTCACATTGTGTAAGTCTATGTCATCTTAGGTTTTAAACAATTTTGGATGTGAGGGATCTTTTAGCCAATTTTATTCTTGCAAATAAAGCACAAGCACATATAGGAAAATGTAGATACGAATACTCAAAGTTTGGAATGTACAACTAGTAGGGTTAAATGATAAGTTGCCTGTGATTAAACAATAATATTGAAACCTAAAATTGTCATTCTTGTCATGACAGATACATCAAAAATGTCTACAAAAATATGGAAATCAAAAATTGCCAGTCTTGTTTTTTACACGTCGAAACCTGAGTTTTTTTACTTATGCATATAATGTTGCCTGAAACGTTATTTTCCAATATCTTTCCTGCAAACATCCATTTTTTCTATAAATTTGATTGTTGAAGCTCGACAAATCCAAGTATCATACAAAGCTTGAAAGTGTATAGTAGCAGGAAAGATTATAAATTATTAATGAGCTATTTTTATTATTATATGTTTCTGTTATTGTTTAATTATTACAATTTGTTTTCTACTTGATAAAAGATTATAAATTATTGTTTGATTCATTTAGCTTGTAATATTTTTTGAGCTATTTTTTTCATATATTGTGGGCTTTTCACAGAATTCCACTGTTTATGTTCCTCGATTAAAAGGTGATCCTAATTTGATGCACTTCGATTTGACTCAACCAGATTAAAAAGATATTCAAAGATCTGTGGAACACATTTCAACTTTTATGGGACTATCTTGAGTCTCAAAAACACCTTTAGTGCAAAGATGCTCTTTATCAACTCCAATACCATTTATTTAAAATTTTTCAACTTCATAAATTTCTTGAATATGTGAATGAGGACCATGGCCTTTATGCTTCACTAGGTTTGGACTTCATGAAGACAGTTAGTCAGGATTACCCAAGCCTCTATGAGACAAGTAGACACAATGTAAGAAAATTAGCTATAACACAGTGGTGGGTCTTTCTCAGTCCCTTGGGAAGCTGAAAATGAAAAAGTAAGCAAGAATTGTAATAACACAATGTTTCATCACTATTGGAACCGTGGAACTTGTTGGACTCACTCAATTGAGGAAAAGATGCTATTCGTTTTGAGATTATGTAGTTCCTGCAGTACCAACAAAGCAATCAGTTACTAACTATCTTCTTGAATGGGAACCAAGTGAAGCACAAAAGCCTTGTTACACCTCATTTATTTTGCATGTGACCTTACCATGTGTCTCTCCCTTGACCTTCTACTAAATCACCTTTTGAGAAGAAAAATCAGAACATATATATATATATATATATCAGATGGCTAAAATTTGAAAATTTGTCATTAAAGACAATCACAATTAACAGCATCGCCGATCATTTATGGTGCCTTTTTTGCCTTCCTCATTTTTCCACATGCAAGAGTGAATAAAATAAAGCCAACACCGCGAGCAGATGTACAAAAACTGAGTTGAAAAATGGAGGCTCACTTATAGGAATATATCCTAAGTGTGAGGAGCAAAAGAAAAACCTAAAAAGTTAAAGTGAATAAATGGATTATGCTGAATGATATCCACTCTCAAGAACCCGGTCCTATCCCCATGGGTTCCATTGTACAAACACATGCACTCACCCTTCTGAAAAATATCAGGATTCTATTTTTTTTCCTCATTCACTTTATTTCTCCAGGTCCTTATTTTACCATAAATTTGGAAGACATAAGTATTCTCCCACTAACATCACAAGGACTTTCAGATCCACATCCCACTTGGGTTGAGGATCCAAATATGTTTACTAATTGAACCACTATGACAAACCCATGCTCCACTTGAGAAAGAACTGTATAAAAAAAATGCCGGGTGTGTTGGAAGGGCTATGGTAGGCTGGTATCAAGACAAATGTGTGACTATGTATTATAAAACATAATTTTGTTCTTATCTAACACTATTTAAGTATTTAATGGTTCCAATTCACATAATGCTAAGAAGATACATGCCTTTTCTTGGCATTCTATGATTGACATATGACAACCTTAATTTGTCATCCCTAAGCCATGTTTGCATTTTATAAGGCACACGCAAAACATGAAATGCTCCTTCCTTGGTAAGAGACTAAAAAAGCCATAAAGAGGACATTTGGTGAGAAAAACACTTGGTTATTTGGAATGTCATAACATATATATATATATATATATATATATATATATATATATATATGTGTGTGTGTGTGTGTGTGTGTGTGTGTGTGTGTGTGTGTGTGTGTGTGTGTGTGTGTCTGTGTGTGTGCATATATATATAACCATGACTCTAGCATTTATATGTCAAAATGACAGTTGATTTTCTCTCTCCCGTTGCCACCCTCCTTTCATGATTTTCTCAATCCCTTCCTCCATCCTTCATTCACAAGCATCGGCGGCTGCCGCTCTCTCTTCCCAGAATCTGCCGGAGGTCCTCTTTTGTGTTAACAAAAGGTGGGTGGATTCCACCCATCTCTGTTGCAGCCGCCTGGTGGCCTGGGACTTAGTGGAGTCTTGGCAGACCCGCTAGTGAGGTGCTTGGTGGAGATGTGTGAAATAATTCACCCATCTTCTTCCTCTCTCCCTCCTAGCTGTGTTAAACCACGGATGCCACTTAACACAGTTGGGAGGGAGGAAGAAACAATGAGGGACAGAGGAGTCAGTGCGAGAGAAAATGTTGAAAAAAACTAATTAAAAAAAACAAAAGAACTAGCATCTGAGTCAAAATATCAGATGGCTCAAATCATTTGTCATTTTGACAAATAAATACCAGTCATGGTTTAGCTTCTCTCTCTCCCTCTCCTTTTCTCTTTATCTACCTTTATATATATATATACGTGCAAAAGCATCTTCTTTCTTAAAAGACAACACAAAGGAAACATCATTTTATCTAACTGAATGCTCCATTGAAGCCTAAATAAATCATGGATTATCATTTATAGAAGTCAGAACTCATTCAAAGCAGATTTCCTGGCTTAAAATTTTATCTACTGCCACATTTTTTTTTTCTTTTGGTATGTTGGAATGGGGCATAAAGAATATTGCATGAAACATTGCTTTTCAAAACAGGTAGCTCCATTGTGGTTCCGTCTTATCCCTGTCATAATGCAAAGACAACACTAATGGTATCTCCGTACTTGCCAATTAGATAATATCTGCAATACATCATCTCCAAAGAGGGTTTACACAATAGTGAGATAACATATGTTTGATGCAACAATTCCCACAAGCATGATTTCCAAAATTTAAGGGCATTAGTTATAGGATATTCACTTAAAAATAAATCTAATCTGAATGTGAAATCCCATAGCATATTTATATATATCTGAATCGAATTTGAACGTGACTTGATGTCAACTCTTAAATCAGAAGCTCATTTGGTTTCCTTATCTTATATCTTTTCAGAAGGCTCAATGGGATTATCCAATCCAAATGGGACATACATTGACATCCTAATGGAGAATGGATCGTAGAGATAGGCTAAGAAAATATCCATACACATCGACAACCTTGAACTATTTCACTCTCATTTTAAATTCATTAATCCTTTTGAAATAAAACAAAAGTGCTACAATGGTTCCCATAAGCAATATGGCCTCACGTAAAAAAACTGAGTTCTAGCAACCCATCACTCTCATCCAACATAAAGTAAAATTTGAAACTATTTAGTAGATCAATCTAGTGAAGTAGTTCATGTCTCACGAGTTTGGAATTTGATATCAAGTTTCATGATTGAATCTCAAACTCAGTACTGGTCTGATTTTAGAAATATAGGATTACAAAGAGCACCTAAAAAATGGATTTAAGTAATTGAAAATATGATGCACACGATATACATTCAAGATATTCAATAGCTTCTTTCTTATATCAACTGAAATCCTAACTTCTCTTCGTGAAAAAGGAGCTTGGATGGAGCCATGACACATTTAACTGCACATATATTGATTGAGGATCAGGACTATGAGAACTAATTTATAGGCCGATTGGCCAATTAGTTGGTGATTCACAAGGTTCGACATTAGTATTTTTCAACTTTGGCACTTCACAAGCTATGAGATAATTTTTTTCATGAAAATATAAATTATAGCTCATTCATCTTTTTGAAAATTATATTTCATATGTAACATGTCGCTAAACATGTAACAAAATTAATTAAATGTCTCATAATGAACGCATATTTATATGTATATATATATGGCATTCACAAATATTAATATTAAAATCTGAAATTTCCATTACAGTTATCACATATGTTGTGAAACAAACTCTTTTACAAGTGCGTATAGCTTGCAAATTTGAATAATTTGCTACATTAATGCAAGAACTATGTCGCCCATTGTCTAAATCTATGACATCTCATTTTTAAGCAATGTTGGATGTGAGGGGTCATTTAGCCAACTCTATTATCTCAATTAAAGCACAAGCATAAGTTAGGAAAGCTTACATACAAATACATGAAGTTTGGAATGTACAATTGGTAGTGGTAAATGATAAATGGCATCCGATGTTAACAATAATATTGAAATCTAAAATTGCCATTCTTGTCATGATACACACATCAAAAATGTCAACAACAATATTGAAACCTAAAATTGCCATTCTTGTTTTGATACATCAAAACCTGAGTTTTTTTACTTATGCATATAATGTTGCCAGAAATGTTATTTTCCAATATCTCTCCTGCTCACGTAGATTTTTTCTATAAATTTGGTTGTTGAAGGACAAATCCAAGTATCTTACTGAGCATCCTAGTGGTGATCTCAAGTTTTAATCAGTGGTTTGCGAAGGTATGGTATCACGGCCAAAGCCAGGGGAGAAAAAATCAATATGCAATTTCACTTACTATGTATAGAAGTTTTGAAAAGTTACATTTCAACCCTCATCAAAATTTTAAAACTTTGGTTTGGCCATTCTAATAAAAAATTCCTAGCTCTGCCTCTGCCTCTGCTTGGTTAATTAAGCTACTTCAGGCACTTGCTTTTCTTAAAAAATTCTTTGTTATATGATATATGGTTCATGGCTTTCATTTGACAATTGTCACTATTAGTGATTTTAATTACACAATTTCTTGTTGTTATTATTTTTGTACCTTCACCTTCGAAAGTGATTTTGATATTTTAGCAGTACATCACATGCTATTGCTGTAGTAATCCCTACCTTGAAACATATGGACAAGTTACGGATAAAAGAAATTGGTGCAGCAGGTGCATGGCCTTTGTGCTTCACTTAGTTTAGACTTCAGGAAGATAGTTAGTCAGGATTACCCAAGCCTCCATGAGACAGGTAGACACAATGTAAGAACGTTAGCAATAACATGCTGGTGGGTCTTTCTCAGTCCATTGAGATGCTGAAAATGGAAAAGAAAGCAAGAATTTGGAAGGTGTGTAGATTAATTCTACTCTACTGTCTGCATTTTTTTGTAAGCAAAAGTACTGATTGTCACTGAAAGACATTGTTTCATCACTATTGGAAACATGGAACAATCAATACTTTTGCTTACAGTTACAATAGAAGTATACATACCTTATAAATTGTTGCTTCCTTCGCCTTTTTCAGCTTCTCAATGGATTGACAAAGAGCCACCATTGTCTTATTGCCAATGTTCTTACATTGTGTATAATTTCCCTGTCTCATGGAGTCTTGGGTGCAGCTGTTTAATTGTCTTCCTGAAGTCCACATCAGGTGAAGCACAAAGCCATGTTATACCTCATTTATTTTGCATATAACCTTATCATGTCTGTCTCTATCTTTACATTCTACTAAATACCTTTCTGAGAAGAAAAAGGTTTATATATATATATATATATATATATATATATATATATATATATATATATATATATATATATATATATATATATATATATATATGTGTGTATATATATATATATGTATATATATGTATATATATATATGTATATATATATTATATATATGTATATATATATTATATATATGTATGTATCTCTGTGTGTGTGGCTAAAGATTGGAAGTTGTCATTAAATAACAATCACAATTAATAGAATTGGCATTGATTTATGGTGTCTCTTTTGCCTTCTTCATTTTTCAGAAATATTCCTCATTCTACTATAAATTTGGAAGAGGTATGTAGTTTTCCCTGCTAACAACACTAGGATTTTCGGATCCATCTTCCAATTAGAAGATCTGGACCTGATGCAGACCTTCCCACCAGGAGGCCGAGAACCAGGGCCAGCACGGCCAAGCAAGGCCAAGAGAGTCAAGCGCCATCGGCCAGCATGTTGAAAAGCATAGATCAGCTAAGGGAGGCTAACATAGAACTTGAAGTTGATGCAGCGGGCGGTGTGGGTGGAGCATCATCAGCGGAGCACGGGCAGCAGGTTGAAGACTTCAAGGCGGGACAGGCACGGGAACTAGACCTAGATCCGGTTATAGTGAGTTCGAACCCTGAGTCTAGTCCTGACCCACTCCACGCGTGGCAAGCCTAAGGCCGAACTTAGGCAAGTTATATGGCTGAACCCGTGAGGGAGAGGCCAAACTCACCAAACATTCGAGACGTCTCGTCTCCGTCTCCTTTTATGCTTTTGCTTTATAGTTGAGTCGTTTCATTTCAGCAAGTGTCTCGGTTCACATGTTAAGAACCGGTTTTATTTCAAGTACTTGAACTCTTTTGTAAGTCTTTTTTCATTATGCAATCAAGAATTAGAAGTTGAGTTTTTCGTGTGAATTGGGTCTTGCCTCTCTCTTCCCTTCATCGTCTTACCGCCGGTGATCGGAATCCAAAGGCTGCAACCCGTGGCTCTGGTTGAAGCAAAACAAGCTTGGAGACATTCCTCAAGGCTACCGGAATTCCTCTTGGAGTTTCTTCATCCTACGCATAATTCCCCGACCGATTCGCCATCTTCTCATGGTGCAACGTCTTCATCCCCGAAAGAAGTTAGAGGCTGGAGAAGTATCACGGGAAGACTTGGGGAAGATCGGTCTGTGGTTCTCACCGACTAGTACTCGGGTAGAGACATCCGGCTGCAAGAGGTTTGGTAAGAATCGTTGTTCTCCTTGGTTCTTCATCCTCTAGCAAAAATCAGAAGTCCATCCGAAATCAACCAAGTCACCCCTCTTCTCTGCCCAAAACCAGAGGATAGACGGTGAGTTTGGCTGATTGAGGATCGGCTTGGTTGGTGTTCTTGCGGTGAGAAGCCTGTGCGAGTTTGGGAACTTCACCGGTAGACAGCCGGTTGTTGCTCACAAGCTCCACGGGGGACCAGCGTAAGGGCTCCTTCGAACGAGCGTCAATCAACTCAAATTCCATTTCTGACCATGCGCTCAACAAAGGAGAATAAACCATTGCTCACCAACCTCAAGTCTGAGTACAATTTCACATTCGGTTGAGCAGAAACAATCAGCAAATTGGGCACAAGTTCCGGACCAATTCTAAGCAAATTCAAGGCAGTTTTCACTCTCTCGTTGATTCCTTTAGCATCGCCCAGATCTTAGAAAGCTCCCAGCTAATTTTCAGGCGATTCCATTCATCCACGGCTGAGAACAAGTCTCCGATCAGAAATCTGTCCACACGCTGGAAAATCGGGTCGCTGCTTCGTTCCCGGCGTAACCCGACGGAGTTCCATATTTTTTTCGCTTCTTCCTAGTTTGCCCATGGTACGATTTATTCAATATCAAAGTTAGAATTACTAATCGAGGGCAGCTTTGTCATTCACCCACCTAGCGCAAAGGAGATGCGAGCTGCGAGCGTTACACTCCGCAGCCTCCCTCTCAGTTTCTCGTCTTTAAGTTGGGAGTTACACTTCTTTCACGCACTTAATCACAAGCATTCACACCACGAGGCTTCAATCCAGCTCTTCTTAGCCATTTGTCTCCAACGTATGAGCCAGCACTGCCTGCACTTCATTGCGCATTCCCATGTGCCATCATTGAGAATTAAAGAGGTAAGTTACACACTCGTAGCTAGGAGGCCCTTCGCCACTCCTTAGCCTCTTCATCCCTCGTTACTGACCCAAACCCTGTAACTCCAGAATTAACCTCACTTAATCACCCTCTACCTCGTCATTAGTAACCCCCCTTCATCATTAGGAACCCCTTCACTCGCATGACTCTTGGCTTAACCTTCCTTAGAACAATTCCTACTCATTATTACCCACCTCACGTAGGCTTAACTCTCCATCACCCCACTCATGCCCCTTAGCCTATCTCTAAACCATAACCGATCCACTTGCAATAACCTCACCACTCGTCTAGACTAAGTCCACCTGCTACCGTACCTCCTTCACTCACCTGAACCTAGTCCACCCGAGCTCACACCTCATACTGAGCTCAGCTGACCCATATCACCTAGACTAAGCCTACCTAAACCCATACCGAGGTCATGTCCTTGTTCCGAGCTCGGCGGACTCCTTGGAGTCCACTAGTTAGGATCCATCTCCAAGGATTGCACGTGATCAAATTAGCATCTCTACTACAGCAAGTAAGTCATCTTGCAGCCTCCCTCGCTGCAACCATCTCCCGAACATCTTCCTGGGGCCAAGGTGACCTCGGCCAGGTGGGATGAGCCCCTGCCTCCATCCAGGCGCTCCTCCGTCACTATGCTGTCTCTCTTGGCCGACCGAGGCCTGCAGCAGCCGTACACCATCATTTCTGTTGTCATGATCCTCTATCACTCTCGGCAGTTCTTACTAGAAGACCAGGCATCCTAGACCAGGTGGGTCTAGCCTCCACTCCACCTCCTTGCTGTGATATCCGAGAGTGGCTGAGCCACTGGTTTTCTCTCGGATCCTATTTCTGTTTAAGCCGATCTCTCATCGGCTAGGTAACTTCTAAACATCCTATAGAATGGGGTTATTGGGTGCATTTGCTTTCTAAGCCAGGCTCTAGACATTTGCTACTGTCGGTAGTCCCTCCAAGGCACCTTGCCAAGGACACGGCTGCGAGTAGCTAGACCACCAAAGGGAAAGGGCATGGTTTCTTAGGGATTGTATGAATGGTTTGTGAATGAATGATGAGTGAGTTGTGAGAGTTAAATCTGTATCGCTCGCGTTTGTACGAGCCTTAATCCCCTCAGTTTTGTAATAGGATTGAAGCCTTGAGTCAGGGAAAACATGCTTGTATCTTATACCCAGGGTACTATTAAGCCGGGGTTGCTGTCCGGCGCGAAAAATTTTGTAAATATAATTTGCTTAAGTTTGGACTTTAGGCTCCCGCGAGTTGATCCTGGACTTGGGATCTATTCTCGGGCTTTGAAATCGCTAGCCGGGTCTAGGTTCCCACCAGGACCCAAGTTTTAGTGGAACCACTATGAGAAACCCATGCCCTGTAAAAAAGGGGGATTTACTGACGTCCTCAATATGTCAGTAAAAGTTTTGCTGATGTATGTACAGGTCGACGGCGAATAAAATGTTGGTAAAACTTTTACTGACGTCTATAAAAGCCGTTAGTAAAGAAAATGTCGGTAAAACTATCACCAACATTTTTGTGGCACATATCGCTGCGCGCATTGGTGTAGGCATCTTCAACGACGCATGATCGATCCAACATGAAGTTGGGTCGAGAGAAAAACAAGTAGAAAAATTTGATGGGCATTTTAATCATCTAATATTTGTTTATACCTTTTCTTGTTTATCTCTCAACCATCCATTAGATGAAACAACCTTCATATATATATATATATATATATATATATATATATATATATATATATATATATATATATACTTGAAAAGGCCAAAGTGCTGAGAATGTAATTTTTGCTTAAAAAATGGAGTGAAACATTAATTCCCTGCATCATTATTATGATTTGTATCGGTTTGACTCAGTTGTGCCAAATTGACACCCCAGCATATTTTTTTCATATTTTTACTTGAGTAATAAAATGAAAGGATCAATTAGTGTGCATTGGAAGCTTTTCGGACACTGTATCATGTCCTATTCAGTACAATGGAAAATGGTGAACCCAACTAATAGTAACCGAAATTGCTGTAATTAGTATGCTAATTCATGACTTAGTGTGTGCATTCGGTTGGCATAATAGACCATGGACAAAGGTTATGAAAATTACCCAACCAAATAAAAAATTTTGAGCTAATTTTGCTCTTATTTTAAGTTCTTTACACCTCCTTATGCTTCTTGTTTTAACAAAAATCCTAATTTCTCTTTGTAAAACAAGCTTGGATGAAGCCTTGATACATGTAACCAAAGTACATATTGATTGAGCATGAGGACTTTGAGAAGTGATTTATTGTCCGATTGATCGATTAAGTTTGTACTTCACAAGGTTCGACATAATTTTTTTTTCTTCGGTGTAAATACAAATTATATATCATTCTCGCATTTCACAAGGTATGACATATTTTTTTTGTAACAATATAAATGATATACCATTTGCCTCTTTGAAAAAATTATTTTATAAATAACACCTTGTTAACCATGTAATGCAACTAATTAAAATATCAGACGATCAATGCAAGTAATATATATATATTTCAAAATATTCTGTATATTGGTTTCCTTTCTTAAAATTTTCATGGCAGTAAAATGAATAAAAGCTTCAACGGTACTAAATGGGCTGAGTATCTTTGATCTGATTAAAAGAATGAGTGTTTTATCTAACCAAATTAATTTTATAACAATATACGGTTAATGCATATACAAGTATGTTGTAGGAGTTATTTTTCTAATGAACAAGAAGAACTTTTGTTAGAACTGCATAAATTTATTTTAAAGAATTCTCTACACCCATGCAGCCGGTCAACTGCGAGTCTGCAAATCAAAAAAGTTTTAGTGACTTAAACGTTTCACATGGAACTGGATTAGCCCACAAATTTTTAGCAGCCACCATTTGTTTTGCAGCTGTTGATTTGTCTCAAGTTTTTGTTTCTACTGTCAGCGGTCAAATGGCACAATGGTGATGGTTTTTTCATTGTAGATCATTAACTTTTTTGTTGAAAGTATAACGAATAATGATTTTGAGAATTTCTATCAGTTAAATAATTCTCACAACATAAACAATTCATTAGCAGAAAAATCTACTTAAATGTCATTTAATGAATCTCATTTTTTCTCTCTTTCTCTCTATATATATATATATAGAGTTAGACAAACATTGTAGGTATGATTCCCATTAACTTTAATTTTAGCCATTGATTTTTCCAAGATGAACAGCTCAGAACAATTCAATAAGGGTATTTTAATAATCTAGCATAAATGTCTAACTTTTTCTGACTATTTTTTTCAACCATTTATATTGGAAAAATTATGTGTGTGTGTGTATATATATGTACATGGGGAGAAAGAGAGATTATTTTACCCTTAATTTTAGCCATCTCTTTCTCTCTCGCTCTTTTTTTTTCCTCATTCACTTTGTTTCTCCAGGTGCTTATTTTACCATAAATTTGGAACACATAAGTATTCCCCCACTAACATCGCAAGTACTTTCAGATGCACATCCCACTTGGGTAGAGTATCCAAATATGATTTCTAGTGAACTCACTATGACAAAGCCATGCTCCACGTGAGAAAGAACTGCATAAATAAAATGCCTGCGGTACCCATCCAATGGTAGGGTGTGTAGGAATGGCTATGGTAGGGTGGTATCAAGACAAATGTGTGGCTATGGGTTATCAAACATAATTTTCTTCTTATATAACACCATTTATGTAGTTAATGGTTCCAAATTACATAATGCTAAGAAGATACATGCCTTTTTTTTGGCATTTTATGATTGACATATGACAACCTTAATTTGTCAGCCCTAAACCAAGTTCGCATTTTATAGGGCACACGCAAAACATGAACTGCTCCTTGGAAAGAAACTAAATAAGCCTTAAAGAGCGCATTTGGTGAGAAAAACACTTGGTCATTTGGAATGTCATAATATATATATATATATATATATATATATATATATATATATATATATATATATATATATATATATATAACCATGACTCTGGCATTTATATGTAAAAATGACAGTTGATTTTGTCTCTCTAAGATGCCTCCCTTCTTTCATGATTTTTTCAATCCCATACTCCATCTGTCATCCGTAAGCGCAGGCTGCTGCCTCCCTCTTTTCCCAAAATCCCCTGGGGGTCCTCTTTTGTGTTACAAAAGATGGTGGATTCCACGCATCTCTGCTGCCACCACCTGGTGGCCCAGGACTCGGCGGTGTCTTGGTAGGTCCACTAGTGACGTGCTGGGTGGTGGCAGTGGAGATGTGTGGAATAATCCACCCATCTTCTTCCTCCTTCCCACCCAGAAGTGTTAAACCTGGGATACAACTTAACACAGCTGGGAGGGGGAAGAGACAATGAGGGAGGGAGGAACTAGGGAGAGAGAAAATGTTAAAAAAATTTAATTAAAAAAAAAGCCAGCATCTAAGACAAAAGATGTGATGGCTCAGATCATGTCATTTTGACAAAAAAATACCAGTCATGGTTCAGCTTCTTTCTCTCCCTCTCTCTCTCTCTTTATATATATATATATATATATATATATATATATATATATATATATATATATATATATAAATCATCACCTTTCTTAATAAACAACATAATGGAAACCTCATTTTATCTAACTGAATGCTCCATTGAAGCCAAAATACATCATGGATCATCATTTACAAAAGTCATAATTCATTTAAAGCGGATTTATTGGCTTAAAATTTCATTTGCTACCACAATTTTTTTTTCTTTTCGTATGTGGGAATGGGGCACACAGAATATTGCATGAAGCGTCGCTTCTCAAAACAGGCAGCTCCATTGTCGTCCCTGTCTTATCCCTATCTTGATGCAAAGACAACGTTTAATGGTATCTCCATACATGCCAATTAGATAATATCTGCAATACATCATCTCCAAAGAGGGTTTACACAGTAGTGAGATAACATATGTTTGATGCAACAACTCCCATAGGCTATGAAAATATCCATACACATCAACAATCTTGAGCTATTTAACTCTCATTTTAAAATAATTAATCCTTTTGAAAGAAAACAAAAGTGCTCAAATGGTCCCCATAAGCAATATAGCCTCAGGTAAAACTGAGTTCTAGCTGCCCATCACTCTTATCCAACCGCTAGTAAAATTTGAAACTGTTTAGTAGATCAATCTAGTGAAGTATTTCATATCTCACGAGTTTGGAATTTGAAATCAAGTTTCAGGATTGAATCTGAATCTCAATACTGATTTGATTTTAGAAAGTCAGGATTACAAGGAGCACCTAAAAAATGGATTTAAGTAATTGAAAATATAATGCACATGATACATATTCAAGATATTCAATAGCTCCTTTCTTGGATCAACTGAAACCCTAATTTATCTTCGTAAAAAAGAAGCTTGGATGGAGCCATGACACATTTAACTGCAGGATATATAGATGGATAATTAGAACTATGATAACTTCTTTATAGGCCGATTGGTCAACACAAGGTTTGACATTAGTTTTATTCGTCTTTGGCACAAAAATATAAATAATAATTATTCTAGCACTTCACAAGCCATGACATAAATTTTTCATGAAAACATAAACTATAAATCATTCACCTTTTCAAATATTTTACTTTTATAAGTAACACATTGCTAAACATGTAAGGAAACTAATTAAATGTCTCATCATCAATGCATGCGTATATATATCTCATTCACAAGTAGTAATATTAAATCTGAAAATTTCCATCATTGTTATCAAATACGTTGCGACACAAGCTTTTTTACATATGCATATAGCTTGCAAATTATTCAAATTTGCTGCACTAATGCTAGAACTATATCAACCATTGTATAAATCTATGACATCTAGTTTTTAAGCAATGTTGGATGTTAGGGCTCTTTTTTCCAACTCTATTTTCTCAATTAAATTACAAGCATAAGTTAGGAAAGCTTAGATACAAATACATGAAGTTTGGAATGTAAAATTGGTAGTGGTAATTGATAAATTGCCTCCAATGTCAACAATAATATTGAAATCTAAAATTGCCTTTCTGGTCATTTAGACACAATATCAACAACAATATTGAAATCTAAAATTTCCATTCTTGTCTTTGATACATTGAAACCTAATTTTTTTTACTTATATGTATAATGTTGCCTGAAACATTATTTTCCAACATCTTTTCTACTCACATATTTTTTCTATAAATTTGGTTGTTGAAAGACAAATCCAAGTATCTTACTAAGCTATCTTGTGGTGATCTCAAGTTTTAATCACTGGTTTTCTAAGGTATGGTAGTAGGCACAAAGCCGGGGTAGCGGATAGGGGACATAGAAAAAATCTAAGAGTAATTTCACTTACCGTGTATAGAGGTTTTGAAAAATTACATTTCAACCCTCATCAAAATTTTGAAACTATGGTTTGTCCATTCTAATAAAAAATTCTTAGCTCTAACCCTGTATGGTTAATGATGGTACTTCATGCACTTGCTTTTCTTTAAAAAAATCTATGTTATATGATTTATGGTTCGTGGCTTTCACTTAACATTTGTCATTTTTTGTGATTTTAATTACACACTTTCTTGTTGTTATTATTTTTGTACCCTCACCATCAAAAGTGGTCCTGCTATTTTAGCAGTAGGTCACACACCGTCAGTGTAGTAATCCCTGCCTTGAAACATATGAACAAGTTACAAATAAAAGGAATTGGTGCAGTGGGTGCATGGCCTTTGTGCTTCACTTGGTTTAGACTTCAGAAAGACAGTTAGTCAGGATTACCCAAGCCTCCATGAGATAGGTAGACACAATGTAAGAATATTGGCAATAACACACTGGTTGGTCTTTCTCTCCAGAAAGCAAGAATTCAGAAGGCATGTAGATTGATTCTACTCTACTGTCAGCATTTTTTTTGTTAGCAAAAGATTGAATGTGACTCAAAGACATTGTTTCATCACCATTGGAAACACGAAACAATCATCACTTTTGCTTACAATTACAATGGAAGCATACAGACCTTCTAAATTGTTGCTTCCTTCGCCATTTTCAGCTTCTCAATGGATTGACAAAGACCCATCACTGTCTTATTGCTAATATTCTTACATTGCGTATATTTGTCTATCTCATGGAGTTTTGGGTGCAGCTGGCTAACTGTCTTCCCAAAGTCCACATCAAGTGAAGCACAAAGCCATGTTATACCTCATTCATTTTGCATATAACCTTATCATGTTTGTCTCTCTCATTACATTTTTAAGAAACCATTGTTAAAAGCAAGCACAAGAAACAATTTACATTGTAGCGACATTAAATCATCCAGCAACATGCTGATTCATTTCTCCCTCCCTAATACATGAATATAAGAATTTATGCATATGTTCATATCGACCAAAGCTGGAAAGTTGTCATTCAATAACAATCGCAATTAACAGCATTGGCAATGATTTACGGTGTCTCTTTTGCCTATTTCATTTTTCAGAAATATTCCTTATTCTACCATAAATTTGGAAGTATGGACCCAATTTCTTGTGGACCCACTATGAGAAACCCATGCCCTGTGAAAAAAGTGGATTTACCGACGTATGTAGAGGTCAACGACAAAGAAAATGTTGATAAAACTTTTGTTGATGTCAGTGAGGCCGTTAGTAAAGATAACATTGGTAAAAACTATCACCTACATTTTTTGTGGCATCTTCAACGATGTGTGATAAATGTTTGGCTGTCTAGAGTCATCCTGGTCACTTATAGCATTCAATGCCAAAAATATTAATATCAAAACTTAACATTTCTATTCCTGCTATCAAATACATTGTGACAAAAACTTTTTTTATTTATTTGTATAGCTTCCAAATTTGAATAAAATTGCTGCACTAGTGCTAGCACCATAATGCCTTTGTATTAGTCTATGACATCTTAGCTTTTAAACAATGTAGGATGTGAGAAGTCATTTTGCCAACTCTATTCTCTCAAATAAAGCACAAGCATAAGTTAGAAAAATTTAGATACAAATACTTGAAGTTTGGAATGTACAATTGGTAGTGATAAACAGTAAGTGGCCTCCGATGTCAACAATAATATTGAAACCTAAAATCATCATACTTGTCATACATATAATGAGAATGTCAACAACAATATTGGAACTTGAAATTGCCATTCGTGTATTTGATACATCAGAACCTGAGTTTTGTTTACTTATGCGTAAAATGTTGCTTGAAATATTATGTTCCAATACCTTACCGCTCACATATATTTTTTCTATAAATTTGATTTTGAAGGATAAATCCACGTATATCATTCTAAGCCTCCAAGAGTGATCTCAAGTTTTAAGCATTTGATACTAATGTCACTGTGTTGTATATCCTTCAGTCCGATTGTTTCATAAAGTTCTTCAATATGTGAATGAGGTAAGTGGCCTTTGTTCTTCACTTGATCTAGACTTCAGAAAGACAGTTAGTCAGGATTACCCAAGCTTCCATGAGATAGATAGACTTGATGTAAGAACATTAGCAATAACATGCTGATGGGTCTTTCTCAGTCCCTTGAGAAGCTGAAAATGGAAAAGAAAGCAAGAATTCAAAAGGCATGTATATTAATTCTATCGCACTGTCAAGATTGTGACTTGGGATCACGTAGTCGAACGACATTTTTTCATCGCTATTGGGACCCTCGAACATGTTGGACTTACCCAATTGAGGAAAAGAAGCTACTAGTTTTGAGGTTATGTAGTTCCTGTAGTAGTGATGAAACATTCAGACTTTTGCTTAGAAGTACAATAGACTTATACATAACTTGTTTATTGTTGCTTCCATTGCCATCTTCAGCTTCTCAATGGATTGACAGAGACCCACTTATTGCTTCATGTTCTTATATTGTGTATAATTGCCTGTCTCATGGAGTCTTGGGTGCAGCTAACTAACCGTCTTCCCAAAATTCAAATGAAGTGAAGCGCAAAAGCAATGTTATGCCTCACTTATTTTGCATATAAAATAACGTTATCATGTCTGTCTCTTTCTTTACATTCTAATAAATTATCATAATACTATATATATAGCATTGGTGATGATTTGTGGTGTCTTTTTTGGCTTCTTCATTTCTCCACATTCAAGATTGAATAAATTAAAGCAACCCCCAGACGAGAAGACATGCAAAAATTGAGGAGAAAAATGGAGGCTTATTTGTAAAAATGTATGTGAAGTAGGAGTCTCAAATGAAAATTCTAAAAACTAAAAAGGATAAATGGCTTATGCCAAGAGGGAATGATGCATCATGCCCTCTTGATGGATTGTCTAAAATAAATCTCTAACTTATTGTTACACTTGTTAGATTTGTAACAAGTGAGACGGATGGTCATAGCTGCTAACACGTAAGTATTTCTTTCGAGATGCTTCCAATTATCTCAGACTTTAGAAGATTTGAATCCTTGTTTACTTTATACCTCAAATTTAAAGATGTCAAGTGGGAGGGGAGGGAAGTTGACCTGAGATCTATGTATTAGAAGATGTAAAGTTTAAACTATAGTATTGTCGTTGTATCATTTACACACAAGAATTGAGTTGACTCAAAAGGCAAAGCGAAGCTGGTCATGTTTGGGACCTGTGAAAATGCTGGTCTTTAGTTCAATTTACATGGGTGTTATGATTATGCGTCTTAAGTGGTTGAACATGGTAGCTAAGTTTAAGGGTGCAGTTCTGTCATAGTTGAAGCTGATGCAGTTCATGACCCCTAAGAGGGCGGGGGCATGGAGAGGCTTTTGGGCCTCTTTTCAGGAAGGTAAGTTGCTAAGTACCTCCCACTCAATCAAAGGAAAAAAACATAAGGATTTCATTTTTTTAAAAAAATCACTCATTCAAGCATACCTCTCATTATGTGTAGGTAGACAGTTGTAAGTGAAAATTATGAATGCCAGCATTTGTGAACAAATGGAAATGGGCAAATCAAAAGGTTAACAAGCTTGGCCTTTGAGCGGGCCATTAAAGACTTAGTGAGTTAAGTGCACTGGTTTGTGCATGTAACACATATATGGCAAAAAGAAAACATGGTAAGGGTTGCAGTGTTGTGGAAATTATCTAAAAAAATATATTTTTTTATACTTTTAATTTCTTTCAGTTTTTCTATCTCTATAAAAAGCTTTTTTATTAACCAGGAGTATTTTTGTAATGATCTATATTAGCGCATGAAAATTCCATGCACTGTGTGGTGTACGTAACCAACTTTGGTCGAAGACAATTTTTTTTAAAGGAAATGTGGAGGCACAGATTTAGATTTTGTAATCAGTAATTGAAAACAGAAGTTTATATTTGCTAAAATAAAATAAGATGAAGGCATACATGCCTTCACTGGATATAGCAATGCTGTTTTTTTTATTAGTAATGAAAACGTGGTGAAGGATTGGAAAGGTTGCATAATCGGAATCTTTCAATATTGACAAATGGTTTGTTAATCAGACAGAATGGATGTGGGTTGGTGTGCCTTGCAGTGTGCATGGAAACATATACAATATTGGAACATGTTGCGTCAGATTGTTGGGCCCTTACAAGAAAATTTCCCCTCTATGTTTCCTTGTTTTTTTTTAGAGGTGTTTCGCAACATGTGTTTGATGAATTTGCATTAATAATTAGAATAGTTTTCATGAAACACTATTTTTTATGTCTCATTAAACTATCACAATCTTTCCAATATATTTATGAAATACTAAACTAGCGTTTATGAAGCCAAACATGTCTTATGGGGCTTTCCTTTTACTCTAATTTTATCATTAAAAGTAAATCTGTGTTAAGGGGCTGTTTGGTAGTTTCAGACATCCAAACATTTTCTTTCTATTATGTTCAATCTACATTGCTTAAAATTTGCTTTGTGAATGAGGTGTAGTATGTTCTGTGGGGAGCCAAGGTCCCATATGGGTGACCTTGATAGATTTTTTATTTGGTACTAGAATAGAATAAGGACATAAGGTTGCCAGAAAGGGCGTGTATCAATGGTTATGGTAGGGTGATATCAACAGTCATGTGTGGCTATCAAATTTGGGGTTTTTAAAACTCCATGTATAATGTTTGATGTTTTGGAAATGTATAGTATAAAACATAGTGTTCTTCTTATCTAACACTGCTTGATGGATAGCATAATGCAAAGAACATAAATGCCTTTTTTGGACACTCTAGGAATGGGATATGACAAACTTTATTTGCCTGCCTTAGCCCGTGTTATGCATTTCATAAAAATAGCACACGCAAAACATGAAATGCTGCTTCTTTGCTAGGAAGCCAAATCAGCATTTGGTAAGAGGAACATTGGGTTCTCTTTGGTCATGTCTTCCATCAACTAATGAAGGATTTCTTGCAGCAAGATGTCCTCCTCAAATTTTTGAGGAAATTTTCTGCCAAACAAAATGTTAATAGAGGAATTAGAGGAAACAAGGAGGCAGGGGAAGGGGTGGAGCCATTAACTCCTTCACCCTCTTCACCAAGTGTGGTGGATCTGAGTCTGAAGTGTTTCTCAGCTTCAGGGGCGAAGACACCAGAAAGTGTTTCATTGGACATCTTTATGAGGAACTCGAGGAGAATGGTATTTCCACCATCATAGACAGCAGAAAGTTGGAAAAGGGGGAGGATATCGAGAAACTATTTGAATACATAGAGAGGTCCAAGATCTTTGTCCTCGTCTTATCCAAATGCTTTGCAGAATCGAAATGGTGCTTGAAAGAGGTGACCAAAAGTGTGGAGTGTGGGAAGGAGATAATGCCGGCCTTGGCATGGAAACTTCCGGTGCTCGAAATAGGTGAACTGGCCCTTCAAATCTGCATTTAAGAATTTTCAATCCAACAAGAAGCAAGACCAAGCGGAGGTGAGGAAATGGAGGAAAGCACTGAAGAAAGTCAGAAATCTCTCTGGCTTCAATTTGATCAGGGACATGAATGGTTATATGTCTTTGTCTCTCTCTCTCTCTTGCTCTTTCTCTAGAATAATTAAAATTTAATGAGATCTCTCTTTCTGCTTGTGTTGTCCCTACGTCATGTTCGGCTAGTATTTAGATATTTTTCCATTAAAATCATTATCTTATCATCTATATTAATCTAACACATTGTCTACTATTGAAGTTTCTCAAATTCATCTTCCAGTTACTTGCTTTACTTAATTAACCGGGACATATCCTTGAAGCTACTACTAGTTAAAAGTGAGAAAATTTAAGACGTGATTTTGTGTTGAGGCTACTATATAGATATAAATATATATTGGCCGATTGGTCAATTAGTTGGTGGGTCACTTGGTTCAACTTTTTTTTTCTTTGGCATAAAAATATATAATATATCGTTCTATAAGACATAGTTTCCTTGAAATATAAATCATAAATTGTTCACCTTTTTGGAAAATTCATTTTTATAAGTAACAGCTCATTAACCATGTAAAGAAATTAAAAAAATTTTCATAATCAATGCATGTAACACACACACACCCGTACATATCTAAAATATTTTGGAATATATATTTTTATATATATTCCAAAATATTTTATATATTAGTTTCATTTCTTTAATTTTTCACGGCAGTAAAAAAAACATAAAAGCTTTAAAGCTACTAAACTAGCTTAGAGTCTTTTATTGATAATTCTAGTACTTCACAAGGTATGACATTATTTTTCCATTAAAATATAAATTATAAATTGTTCAACTTTTTGAAAAATTTATTTATAAGTAAAACATCATTAACAAGTGTGTAAAAAAATTATGAGACCTGTTTTCCAAATGAATAAGAAGAAAATTTATAAAATAATTCGTTTGAACTGTGAAAATTTCTTTGTATGAATTCTTTAACCCTTGCAGCCGGTATATTGTGAACCGATAATTTTTTAGTGATTTCATTGGTTGATTACCCACAATCTACATAAATGTTGTTTAATAAATCTCTTTTTTTTTCTGTCTGATGTACATATTGGTAGGTACGAGATCCATAAATATTCATTTTAGTTGTTGATATTTCCAAGATGGATGGGTGAGAAAATTACCCAACCACATGAAAAATCTACAGTTAATTTTCATTCTTGTTTTAACTTTTTTAATCCTCCTGATGCTTCTTGTATTAACTGAAATCCTAATTGGACAATGCGAACTGAGTTATTAGCCGATTGAGCGATTTAGTAGGGAGTTCACAAGCTTTCACATCTTTTTTTCCTTGGCATAAAATTGTGAATTATATATCATTCAAGTACTTCACAGGGGATGGCATAATTTTTTCGTAAAAATATTTTGAAAATTTTATTTTATAAGTAACACCTTGTTAACCTTGTAACACAATTAATTAAATGTCTCATGATCAATGAACATAATATATATATATATATATATATATATATATATACAGGAAATCTGGTGAGCCTTTTCTGCCTCTGAAAAATAGCTCTCCATGAGTTAGAGAAAGTTTGGAAAGTACACATTGGTGATCTACTCAATAAAGCAACTAACTGACCAATGATACATATCTGATACTAGTGAAAATCCATTGTCCAACCTTCCCAGTCAGATTGAACATCTTCATAAACTTCTTGAATATGTGAATGAGGTACAGGAAGACAGTTAGTCAAGATTACCCAAGCCTCCATGAGACAGGTAGACACAATGTAAGAACATTAGCAATCTCAGTCAATTGACAAGCTGCAAATGGAAAAGAAAGCAAGAATTCAGAAGACATGTAGATTATTCTACCGTCTGATTTTTTTTTAAAGCAAAAGTACTGAATGTGACTAAAAGATTGTTTCGTCACTATTGGAAACATGGAACAATCGGTTTTTTTGTTTACAATTACAAAAGAATTATACATACCATGTGAATTCTTGCTTCCCTTTCCATTTTCAGCTTTCCAATGGATTGAGAAGATCCACCACTGTCTTATTGTTAATGTTCTTACATTGTATATAATTTCTTGTCTCATGAATTCTAGGGTGCAGCTAGCCAACTGTTTTCCCGAAGTCTACATCAAGTGAAGCACAAAAGCCATGTTATGCCTTATTTATTTTGCTTATAACCTTATCATGTCTGTCTCCCTCTTTACATTTTACTAGGTCACCTTTTCGAGATGAAAAGCATTATATATACATACATATATATATATATATATATACATATATATATATATACATACATATATTCTGGCTGACTGCTCTAGTTAGTTTGCTAGTCCTTGTTAAATGTGCTCATGATTACTCCAAGTTCTTCAAAAGCGCGCGAACCAAGGCTTAATTTTTCAGTCTTGCAATTTTGTTATAGTTTTCGTATTATCCTTTTCTGGAATTTGACATAGAATTAGAATTGAATGGACTGTTTCAAATTTTGAAATTAATTTCTTCATTTTATTCACATTATTTAATCTTATGAATGTGAGCTGTAACCATTGATCATTTGTAAGATTTTCTCACCATCACTCAAAAGTTGAAGCTAGGGCTGGCACATAATGATCCACATTGCAAAGTGTAAAGAATCAATCATGTGATTTTTCTTAACCAAAGGACCTAAAATTTATTTCTAACATCTTCGAGAGTCTGCCGGCAGCCATGCATTGGAACTTTTCTTTACAAAATCATACACTTGTCCACATGGTATGGATGGTGAAGGGAACCATTTCCGTGTCCCAATCAATATGCAACAGTGATATTGCTATGGAAGAATTTGATGGACACTGTCCCACCGAACGAAACGGAAGCTTTGAGTTGCAGCCAATTCATTGAACATACATTTTGACAATATAAGGGCCGCAGCAAGCTATCTGTTATTGTTTTCAGGAAAGGAAAGAGAGCAGATTGTTGTCCACACACAAAATTTAAAGCTTATGAGTGCCAAAGGGAGGAACAAGAGGGAAGGCCTTAATAGGAAAACATCAAGCGAAATAGACACACCAATACCTCTCTCTCCCTCTCCTAAGAGAAGAAGATGATGGAAATTGACGTTATTTAATTCAGTATTGGAGTTGGATGGACTAATATTCAATTATATGGGGCAGCTTCATGAGACCTGGGTAGCTGTCTCTTTATATATTTAGTGTTTCATGGAAAAATAAAATCTTCTGCGTGTTTGCTGCTGCCCATGCAAAATGAACTCATGAACTGCACAAAAACTAGGAGTCACTAATCAGTGGAAGGTTGCAGGGGGCAGGTTTGGTGTGGAAGCCACTATGTACCTCCCATTTGACTTGGGATCCGATTGTGTTCCATGCTGAGAATATGTGCCACCACATGGAAGAACAGCCTGGGTAAGAGTTGATGATCCACGGGCTTTTGCGAGCTTTGTATCTGGCTCTTATCATATTCAAGCAAAGGGAATCATTTTGCAGGGCTTTGCAAATCAAAGCTGCAAGAGATGCATGGTTAAAGTCAGTTAGCCTCCTTAAACCTATCTTACCTTTCTCTTTCGAGAGGCAAAGGTGGGGCATCTGACCGGATGGCTATTGCGGCAAATTTCATTGTCTCCCTCAATGAAATTATCACATGTCCATGCCCGTTCAATTTTTTGAAGGATGGAAGGTGGGATCTTAAAGACAAGCCCTTATATGGCCTCACGTAAAACAGAGTTCTAGCGACCCATCACTCTTGGGAAACATGCCTTTCTCCTCTTGTCTTCCAGCTGGACAATGCTAAAATCTAAAATTTTAGACTGTGACACAAATATTAATATTAAAATCTAAAATTTCTATTACTGATATCAAATACATTATGACAGAAGCTTTTTTACTTATGCATATAGGTTCCAAATTTGAATCATTTGCTACACCAATGCTAGAACCATATCACCCATTGTGTACGTCTATGTCATCTTTGTTTTTAAATGATGTTGGCAGTCAGGTTTTTTGGCCAACTCTATTCTCTCAAATAAAGCACAAGCACATATTAGGAAAACTTAGATACAAATACTCGAAATTTGGAAAGTGCAATTGGTAGGGGTAAATGATAAGTGGCCTTCGATGTAAACAACAATATTGGAACCTGAAATTGTCATTCTTTTCATGGTTGCATCGAAAATGTATACAACGATATTGAAACGTAAAATTGCCATTCTTGTTTTATGCATCGAAACTTGTGTTTTTTTTACTTATGCACATAACGTTGCCTGAAACATTATTTTTCAATATCTTTCTGCTCACATATATTTTTTTCTATAAATTTGATTGTTGAAGCTGGAGAAATCCAAGTATCATACAGAGCTTGCAAATGTATGGTATTCATTTATTGATTAATTGTTTTTAGTATTACATGTTTCTGTTGTTGTTTAATGATTACAATTCGTTTTCTACTTGATAAGAGATAATAAATTAAAAAGTGAAAGTTATTTAAATGAGGTACGTGGCCTTTATGCTTCACTTGGTTTAGACTTCTAGAAGACAGTTAGTCAAGATTACCCAAGCCTCCATGAGACAGGTATAAAGAATGTAAGAACAATAGCAATAACACACTAGTGGGTCTTCTCAGTCCATTGTGAAGCAGAAAATGGAAAAGGAAGCAAGAATTCAGAAGGCATGTAGATTAATTCTATTCTACAGTAGGCATTTTTTGTAAGCAAAAGTATTGATTGTGACATGGGATCACGTAGCTGGAAGGCATTGTTTCATCGGCATTGGAACCATGGAACAATCAGTACTTTTCCTTACAATTACAATAGAATTATGCATAACTTCCTTCCTTTGCCATTTTTAACTTGTCAAAGGATGGACAAGGACCCACCAGTGGCTTAGTGCTAATGTTGTTATATTGTGTATAATTCCGGTCTCATGGAGTCTTGGGTGCAGCTGAATAGCCGTTTTCCCAAAGTCCAAGCCATGTGAAGCACAAAACCTATGCATGTTATACCTCATTTATTTTCAGTATAAACTCTATCATGTACGTCGCTCCTTTACCATCTACTAAATCACCTTTTGAGAAGAAAATGCAAAATATATATATATATATATATATATATACACACACACACACACACACAATCAGATTGCTAAAAACTGGAAACCTGACATTAAAAGGCAATCGCAATTAATAGCATTGTTGACCATTTATTGTGTTTTTTTTTATTTTTTTACCTCCACATACGAGAGTGAATAAAATGAAGCCACCACCACATGAGCAGATATACAAAAGTTTAGGAGAAAAATCGAGGCTCATTTATAGGAATATATCCGAAGTTATGGGGCTCAAATGAAAATTGTAAAAAGTAAAGTGGATAAATGGATGATGCGCTGCATGGGCTCCCACATGGTGCTCAATAATTTACACTCTCAAGAATGAGCAATGGTACGGGCACAGGTACTCACCATCGGAAAAATATCAGGAATCTTTTTTTCCTCAATTTTTACTTTATTTATCCACTTACTCATTTTTTAGAAATATTTGCTAGTGGAAGATCCGGACATGAGTTCTAGTGGACCCACTATGACAAACCCATTCCCTACCCAAGAAAGAACTGAATAAAGTAAATGTGGTATCCAGACAATCTTCAGCAACACAAACAAGCTTTATGTTTTATCTCTTTTTTTAAAATTTTTTTGAAGAGTTGTTTAGCAATTGGAACATGAGTGTTATCAAGTTGTATTAAACTTTAGGATAGATTCATGAAACACTACCTTCATGATACACTTCTTATCCTATATTTATTTTTTTCATATCTGATTTTTCACATGATAGGTTTTGAAAATAACCAAACACATCAAAACTCTTGAGATAGTATCACTCTCATTTAAATTCATCAATCCTTCTGCACTAATGATTCCCAAAGGCAATATGGCCTCATGTAAAACAGAGTTTCAAAGACCAATCACTCTTGTCCAACAGATAGTATGTAACCTATTCTTGATTGAAGTTTGAAACTATTAATAGATCAATCTGGTTAAGTAATTCATATCTCACGATTATGGAAGTTGATATCAAGTTTCATGACTGATCCCATTTTAGAAATACAGGATTTGAATCTAGGTCCAAATGTGATTACAAGGAGCACCTAAAAGAAATGGATTTAAGTAATTGAAAATGTAATGCATATGATATATATTCAAGAAATTCAATAGCTTCTTTCTTTCATTAACTGAAATCCTAACTTTTCTTCTTGAAAGAAGCATGGATGGAGCCATGATATATTTAACTGCAGTATATATTGATCGAATATGAGGACTTTGAAACTGACTTATTGGCTGATCAGTCAATTGGTTTCTAGATCACAAGGTACGACAATAGTTTTTTTCATCTTTGACATAAATAATATAAATAATAATAATCATTATAGTACTTCACCTGATCTAACATAATTTATTCTTGAAAATATAAATCATAAATTGATCACCTTTTTGAGAATTTTATTTTATAAGTAAAACATGTAACAAAATTAATTAAATGTCTCATGGTCAAAGCATTCATTGCCGCATGCTTTTTTACTTGTGCGTATTGCTTCTAAATTTGAATAATTTTCTGCACTAGTGCAAGAACTATATCACCCATTGTATAGTTCTATAACATCTAGTTTTTACTTGTGTGTATAGCTTCCAAATTTTTACTTATGTGTGTAATGTTGATATATTGAAACCTGAGTTTCTTTACTAATGCATATAATGTTGCCTGAAACATTATTTTACATTATCTTTCCTACTCACATATGTTCTTTCTATAAATTTGATTTTTGAAGGACAATTCCTAGTATTATACTGAGCTAGCTAAGGGTTTGATAAGGGTGATCTCAAGGTCTAATACTGTTTTGCAAATGGGCGGTAGTAGGGAGTATCTCGAGTCTCAAAAACAAGTTTAGTAAAACCATGCTCTTTATCAAATCCAAAACCATTTATTTTAAAATTTTCAACTTCATAAAGTTCTTGAATATGTGAATGAGGTACGTGGCCTTTGTTCTTCACTTAGTTTGGACTTCGAAAAGATAGCTAGTCAGGATTACCCAAATCTCCGTGAGACAGTAGGCACAATGTAAGAACATTAGCAATAACACATAGGTCTTTTTCAGTGCATTGAGAAGCTTGAAAATGGAAAATAAAGCATCAATTCAGAAGGCTTGTAGATTAATTGTATTCCACTGTCCACATTTTTTTCTAAACAAAAATACTGATTGTGACTTGGGATCATGTAACTGAAAGAGCTGAAAGACATCTTTTCCTTGCAATTAGAACCATGGGACTTGTTCTTGCAGTAGCGATGAAGAAATCAGTACTTTTGCTTGCAATTAAAATAGAATTATACATGCCTTCTGAATTCTTGCTTCTTTTCCCATTTTCAGATTCCCAATGGATTGACAAAGAGCCACCATTGTATTATTGCTAATATTTTTACATTGTGTATAATTGCCTGTCTCATGGAGTTTCGGTTGCAGCTAACTAACCGTCTTCCATAACTCCAAACCAAGTGAAGCACAAAAGCCTTGTTATACCTCATTTATTTTGCATATAACCTTATCATGTCTGTCTCCATCTTTACCTTCTACTAAATCAACTTTTTGAGAAGAAAAATCAGAATATATATATATATATATATATATATATATATATATATATATATATATATATATATATAGAGAGAGAGAGAGAGAGAGAGAGAGAGAGAGAGAGAGTCGGATGGCTAAAATTGGAAAGTTGTCATTAAAAGACAATCACAACTAATACCATTGGTGATGATTTATGTTGTCTTTTTTGACTTCATCCATGCATGTTGATATACAAAAGCTTAGGAGAAAAATGGAGATTTATTTATTGGAATATATCCAAAATTACGAAGCTGAAATGAATAGTCTGAAAAGTAAAGAGGATAAACAGATTATGCCAAGAGAAAATGATGCGGTGCATGGTCTCCCACAATGGTGCTCAATGATGTCCACTCTCAAGTACCCGACCCGATCATCGTGGGTCCCAATGTACCTCCCTCTCCCCAGAGAAGAAGAAGATGGGGATTGATGTGAGCATCTCATTTACCTGCATTCCACCAGAGATGAGTGGATGAACTGCATGGAAAGCTAGCAGTCAGTAGTCGGTGGTGTTTTAATAAGCACGGGTACCAGGAATGAGAACCTGAATTAAGAAAGTGGCCTGCAGATTCCTATAATAAAGCCTTCATTATATTTGATTCTAAGATTTAAAAGATCAGAACTGGTTTGTTTCTTGGCAGACCAACGCCATAATGATCATCAGAGGTGTACTTTTGCATCATATTTTATTCTGATATGAAATTTCAGCTGCAAGTTTATATATCTCGATGAATGGTTGTCTTTATGAGCATTGATGGTGCACCATTTTGTGGTGAGCAATGATGGAGACAGGCGACAGTTTTTTTGTAGTACAAAGAGTTGTTCGGAATGGAAACTAGTTGCTTCTCAGTCCCATCTTGTTTGTTGCGATAATGCCCATTAGAACAGAAATGTGGATGGTTGTAGGTGGAGAGATTATGAACACCAACATTTGTGTTCAAATAGAAACAAGCAGTGGTCCACTAGTCATTAGGTTTCAATAGTTTACGCGAGTGATCAAGTATCTCAACTTAATTAGTGTGTAGTTTCTCCAATTGTGATGACAAATTAAAAGGTTATGACACTGCCCTTTGAGAGCGCCATTGTAGACGTGATTTGTTCAAAATGAAATTTGAAGGCACGTAATTGGAATTCTCAACCTATATTTTGAAACGGAAGTACATATTTGCTAAAATAAAATGAGATGTAAGATATGGTGAAGATTATTAGAATAATGGATCATACCGATTATTCCTATCCAGTCATTGCTTGACACACCCTAAATGTTGTCTATGAAGGTGTACATGGCTTCCCTAGATATAACAAGACTGTTCTCTTTTAGTTATTTCAATAATGAAAAATGGTTCAATAATCAGCCAGATTGGATTTGGATTGGTATAAATGCAGTGTGCTCTAGGCCAAATGCATGTCACATCATATTGTTGGGCCCTCATACACCCCTTTATGGGATTCTTTTTATTTTTTCAACAGTATGCAATAGTTTTTTAAATAGATTCATGAAATACTAAATCAGTGTTCATGTTGCCAAACACCCCTTTATGGGATTCTGTTTACACTAGTTTTGTCGTTGCTCTTTGTTTTTAAAGTAAAACTGTGTTAAGGGGATTTTTGGTCCTTTTGGACATGCGAGCATTCTTTTTCTATTATGCCCAATCTACCTTGCTTAAAAATTGGTTTTTGAAAGATTTAAAGCATGATGGGTGGGGAATCAAGGTCCCATCAAGGTCAAATGACTGAAAATTATGGACGCACATATGACAGGTGAACTTGGCAGATTTTTGTATTCAAAGTTTATAATAAGTTTATGACGTGTCCAGAAAGGGAGCGTACAAATGGCTATCATAGGGTGGTATCATGGGAAATGTATGGCCATCAAATTTGGGCTTCTTTAAAATGCATATAATCCTCAAAAATACATGTTTTGAGAGTATTGCATGTGATCCTTAATCGGATATTTCTTTTTCTCTTTTATTAGGAGACTTTAATAAGATCTGTAAATTACATCGAATAAATTGGCATCGCTATAAAAAATAAATCATTGCAATAGGTTATGAAAATTACCCAACCACATAAAAATTTTGAGCTAATTTCACTCTTATTTTTATTTCTTTCATCCTCATGATGCTTCTTGTTTTAACAAAAATCCTGACTTCCCTTTGTAAAACAAGCTTAGATGGAGCCATGATACATGTAACTGCAGTATATATTGTTTGCCCATGAGGACTATGAGAAGTAATTTATTGGATGGTTGATCGATTTAGTTGGTAGTTCACAAGGTTCCACAGAGTTTTTTTTCTTCGGCGTAAAAACAAATTATATATTATTCTAGTACTTCACAAGGAATGACATATTTTTTTTGTAAAAATATAAATGGTACACTGTTCACCTTTTTGAAAAAAATAATTATAAGTAACACCTTGTTAACCACATAACACAATTAATTAAATGTCAGATGATCATTTATATATATAAATTTAAAAATATTCTGCATATTGGTTTCATTTCTTAAATTTTTGTGGTAGTAAAAAAAATAAAAGCTTCAAAGATACTAAACAGGCTTAGAGTCTTTGATATGATTAAAAATTTAAGTGTTTTATCTTGCCAAATTAAATTTATAACAATATACGGTTCATGCGTATGTAAGTACGTAAAAAAATTGTAAGAGTTTTTTTTCTAATGAACTAGAAGAAAAATTTGATAAAAAAAATTGTTTAAACCGTATAAATTTATTTTCATTAATTCTTTTACCCATGTAGTAGGTCGACTGCAAGTCTGTGAACCGACAATTTTTTAGTGACTTGAACGTTCTACATGGAATTAGATTCACCTACATATACGATTCAAATTCAATATATATGTAAGAGTACTAAGAAATTTGACACGGAATTATATTTGGATTCTAGTTTCAAATGTAGAAATTTGATTGCACTTTTTAACACTCTGTTCTTGTGTTTTGTCAAGAATATATTCTAATTATTTTGACCATGATCAATGAAATTTGGCTTGATTCTTGTAAGTTTTGTACTCTTCTTTCTATATCAGTCCACTTAACTTAGAGGTACTACCTAGGTTGTGTTTGTGAACCAGAAAAACGAGATCCTCACATAATCTGTAAAACCTCATACTCATGCTGCACCTGGTAACATATGACCCAATTGAGACATGTAATTGGATTGAGAAAAAAAAGATTTGCTCGAGAAAGAAGCATAGCTTTGAGATCCTTACTACTGCTGAATTGCTACTAAAATCCACTTCTTGTCTAAATAGTAAACCCTATGCAATATGGATTTCCGATCCCAAATGGCTGCCTCAAATATGAGATCCGGTTGTTGGATATACCCTAAAATTCAAAGTTCTAACAAATGGTAGATCTAAGATATTTGGATTTCAAATCTTCGAGAATGTCAAAATTAGTAGATGTCATGCCTGAAGGAGGAGTGGTCGGACAGATCCAAACGAGAATCTCGGATGGGACCCCTCCTGCCAATGTTGGATGGGCATTTGGTTGAGGGTTTGCTGACTGGAAAAGAGAGGCATTGTTTGCATGACACAAGCTATTTGAGAAGCCCCAAATCCTAAAAGATCGAATCTAAGATCCATGGATTTGAAATCACCTTCGATCTCCAATGCAACCAAATGTTGCCTAAATGTTTCTCAATGGCATCATAGTCATTCATTTGGTTGGTGATGCATCAATTTAGTAGTTGGGATGAGGGGTGGAGTTGGAGTTTTTTATGATGGGGCCAAACTATAGTTTCAAAATTTTAACGGAAATGTAGTTCACTTTTAAAATTTTTGTTGAAAGTATTAAAGAATAATGATTTTGAGATGTTTCTATCAATTGCATAACTTGACCTTTTTTTTTATCTTTGATTCCAGTTTTGTTCTAAGTGTCCAGGTGGCCTTCACTTTCTTCAAAGAGATGCTCTCTAAACTGGTTGGTTCATTTAGTGATGTTAAGGAGTCACAAAAGTTTTCTTTTTACTATTTAATTTTTCTTAAAAAGAATGATTTTTTCATTAATCATGTAAACAATTCATTATCAACAAAATCTACATAAATGTTGCATCATGCCCTCTTGTAGGATTGTCTAAAATAAATCTCTGAGGGGATGATATATGGATTATGCAAGAGGGGATAAATGGTTTATGCCAAGAGGATAAATGGCTTATGCCAAGAGGGGATGATGCATCATGCCCTCTTGTAGGATTGTCTAAAATAAATCTCTGAGGGGATGATATATGGATTATGCAAGAGGGGATAAATGGTTTATGCCAAGAGGATAAATGGCTTATGCCAAGAGGGGATGATGCATCATGCCCTCTTGTAGGGTTGTTTAAATTAAATCTCTTGACTTATTGTTACACCTGTCAGAGTTGTAGGAAGTGAGAAGGATTGCCGTAGCTGCTATCACGCAAGTATTTCTTTCGAGATGCTTTCAATTATCTCAGACTTTAGAAGATTTGAATCCTTGTTTACCTTATGCCTCAAATTTAACGATCTCAAGCTGGAGGGGAGGGAGGTTGACTTGAGATCTATGATTTAATGTTTACAAAACTATAGTATTGTCATTGTATCTTTTACACATAAGAATTTAGTTGCCTCAAAGGGTATGGCAAAACTGGTTGGGTTTGGGACTTGTGAAAATGCAGTTCTTTAGTTCGATTTACATGGGTATTATAAGTATGCGTCTTAAGTGGTGAAAAATGGCAGCTAAGTTGAAGGGTGCAGTTTTGCCATAGTTGATGCTGATGTAGTTCATGACCCATAAGGCAGGGAGCATGGAGAGGTTTTTCATCCTCTTTTCAGGATGGTAAGTTGCTAATTTCCTCCCACACATTCAAACAAAACATAAGATTTTCATTTAAAAAGAAAAAAAAAATCAATCATTCAAGCAAACCTCTCATTATGTGTAGGTGGATGGTTGTAAGTGCAGATTATGAACACCAGCCTTTGTGCTCAAATTGAAAGGGGCAAATCAAAAAGTTATCAAGCTTGGCCTATGAGTGGGCCATTAAAGACTCAGTGGGTTAAGTGCACCGGTTTGTGCACATAACACATATATGCCAAAAAGAAAACATGGTAGGGGTTGAGATATTGTGGAAATTATCCAAAAAAAATATTTTTTAGTCCTGTAATTTATTTCAGTTTCTGTGTCTCTATAAAAAGCCTTTTTATTAACCAGGAGTAATTTGCTTTTGAGGAAATTTTCTGCCAACCAAAATGTAAATGGAGGAATTAGTGGAAGCATGGAGGCAGGGGAAGGGGTGGAGCCATTAACTCCTTCACCATCTTCACCTAGAGTGGTGGACCCGAGTTTGAAGTGTTTCTTAGCTTCATTGGCGAAGACACCCGAAAGTGTTTCATTCGAAAGTGTTTCATTCGACATCTTTATGAGAGCCTCGAGGAGCATGGTATTTCCACCATCATAGACAACAGAAAGTTGGAAAAGGGGCAGATATCAAGAAACTGCTTCAATACATAGAGAGGTCCAAGATCTTTGTCCCCATCTTATCCAAACCCTTTGTAGAATCAAAATGTCACTTGAAAGAGGTGACCAAAAGTGTGGAGGTCACAAGGTTGAACAGTTTTTTTTTTTCTCTTAGGCATAACATGGTGAGACATATTTTCCTTGAAATATAAATCATAAATTGTTCACCTTTTAGAAAAATACATTTTTATAAGTAACAGCTCGTTAACCATGTAACGAAGTTAATCAATGTTTCATGATCAATGCACGTAATATACACACAAGTACATATATATATATATATATATAAATACATATATATATATATATATATATATATATATATATATGTATATATTCCAAAATATTTTAGATATTGGATTCATTTCTTTAATTTTTCATGGCAGTAAAAAACATAAAAGCTTTCAAGCTACTAAATGAGCTTACAGTCTTTGATTGATAATTCTTGTACTTCACAAGGTATGACATAATTTTTCCATAATTTTTCCTTGAAATGTAAATTATAAATTGTCCATGTAATGAAAAAAAAAACACAAACAGACACCCACACACATATATATATATGCATGTAGACATATATACAAAAAATATTATAGATATTGGTTTCATTTCTTTGATTTTTCATGACAGTAAAAAAACATAAAAGCTTTAAAGCTACTAAACAAGCTTAGAGTCTTCAACTTGTTAAAAACTAGAATTTTAACTAGCCAGATTTAATTATATAACAAAACACTGTTAATGTGTATACAAGTGTGTAAAACAATTACAAGAGTTATTTTTCTAATGAACAAGAAGAACATTTATAAAATAATTCATTTGAACTGTACAAATTTCTTTGTATGAATTCTTTAACCCTTGTAGCCAATATATTGTGAACCTATAATTTTTAGTGACTTCAACGTTTGATTACCTGCAATCTAGACAAATGTTATTTAATGAATCTCTTTTTTTTTCTTTAATGTATATATTGGTAGGTACGAGATCCATAAACAATCATTTAGTTGTTGATATTTCCAAGATGGATGGCTCAGAAATTTACCCAACCACATAAAAGTCTAAAGTTAATTTCTCTCTTGTTTAATTTTTTTAATCCTCCTGATGTTTCTTGTATTACTGAAATCCTAACTTTTTCTCGTTGTGAAACAGGCTTAGAAGGATCCATGATACATTAAGCCTGTGGACAATGAGAACTGAGTTATTGGCCGATTGATCGATTTAGTAGGGAGTTCACATGGTTGCACATATTTTTTTTTTCTTCGGCATAAAATTGTAAATTATATATCATTCAGGTACTTCACAAGGGATGGCATAATTTTTTCATAAAAATATTTTGAAAAAATTATTTTACAAGTAACACATTGTTAACCATGCAACACAATTAATTAAATGTCTCATGATCAATGCACAATATATATATATATATATATATATATATATATGTGGTGAGCGTTTTTTTTTTCTCGCCAAAAATTGCAGTGAATCTCTTGAGCCTTTTCCACCTCTAAAAAATGGTTTTGCATGAGTTGGAGAAAATTTGGAAAGTACATGTTGATGGTCTACTCAGTAAAGTAGACTAACTGAACAGTGGTACATATCTGATACTAATGACAATCTGTTGTATATCCTTCTCAGTCAGATCGAACGTCTTTATAAAGTTCTTAAATATGTGAATGGGGTATAGGAAGACAGTCAGTCAAGATTACCAAGCCTCCATGAGACAAGTAGACACAATGTCAGAACATTAGCAACCTCAGTCAATTGACAAGCTGAAATTGGAAAATAGGCAAGAAGTCAGAAGGCATGTAGATTAATTCTATCATCTGGTTTTTTTTGTAAGCAAAAGTACTGAATGTGACTGAAAGACACTGTTTTATTGCTATTGGAAACATGGAACAATCAGTACTTTTGCGTACAATTACAAATGAATTATACATACCTTGTTAACTATTGCTTCCTTTTCCATTTTCAGCTTTCCAATGGATTGAGAATGACCCACCACTGTCTTATTGCTAATGTTCTTACATTGTGCATAGTTGCTTGTCTCATGGTGTCTTAGGTGAAGCTGGCTAACTGTCTTCCCAAGGTCCACATGAAGTGAAGCACAAAAGCCATGTTATTCCTCATTTGTTTTTCATATAACCTTATCATGTCTAACTCTCTCTTTACATTCTACTAAATCACATTTTTGAGAAGAAAAAACATTATATATATGACCGCTCTAGCTAGTTTGCTAGTCCTTTAAATGTGTCCACGATTACTCCAAGTTTTTCAACAGCACCATGGACCAAGGCTTAATTTTTAGTCTTGTAATTTTATTATAATTCTGATATTATCCTTTTCTGGAATTTGACATAGAATTGATATTGTATGGACTTTTTCAAATTTTGATATTAATTTTCTCATTTTATTCACATTATTTAATCATATGAATCTCTTCTAAGCCCATTGATCATTCGTAACATTTGCTCACCAACACTCAAAAATTCAAGCTAGGGCGGCGCATTATTAATCATGAGATTTTTCTTAAAGCAAAGGACCCTAAAATTTATTTCTAACAAATTAAGAGATGACAATGTTAAATTACATCTTCGAGAGTCTGCCGGTAGCCATGCGTTGAAACATTTCTTTTAAAATTCATACAGATGTCCACATGGTACGGATGGTGAAGGGAACCATTTCCATGTCCCAATCAATATGCAAGGGCGATATTGCTATGGAAGAATTTGATGGACATGGTTCCACGGAATGAAACAGAAGCATTGAGTTGCAGTCAATTCATTGAACATACATTTTGACGCTATAGGGGATGAAGCTAGCTATCTGTGAACATTTTCAGGAAACTGCATTTCTTGATAGAAAAGGAAAGAGAGCGGATTTTTGTCCACACAAAATTTAAAGCTTATGAGCGCTAAAGAGGAACAATAGGGAGGGCCGAATTAGGAAAAAGTCAGGTGAAATAGACACACCAATACCTTTCTCTCCCTCTCCTAAGGGAAGAAGATGATGGAGATTGACGTGAGCTGCTTATTTACCTGCTGCCAAAGTACGAGATATGTAATTTTAATTCAGTATTGGAGATGGATGGACCTGAATCAATATAAGGGGCAGCTTCACAAGACCTGGGTGGCTGTCTGTTTATATATTCAGTGCTTCTTGGAAAAAAAAAATTGCTGCATGTTTGCTGCTACCCATGAAAAATGAATTGATGAACTGCACAAAAACTAGGAGTCACTAGTCAGTGGAAGGATGCAGGTGGTGATTATGAATGCCAACGTTTGTGCCCAAATTGAAACAATTGTGGATGTTGATAGTGGTGGACACGTCGTTAGACGTAGCAGGTGGAAGATTGCAGGGGTTAGCCACTGGTGTGGAAGCCACTATCTACCTCCTATTGACTTGGGATCTGATTGTTTGCCATGCTTAGAATATGTGTCGCCACATGGAAGAATAGCCTGGGTAAGAGTTGACGATCCATGGGCTTGCGCAAGCTGTGTATTTGCTCCTTATCATATTTAAGTAAAGGGAATCAGTTTGCAAGGCTTTGCAAACTAAAGCTGCAAGAGATGCATGGTTAAAGTCAGTTAGCCTCCTCAGACCCATCATACCATTCTCTTTGGGGAGGCAAAGGCGGGACCATCTTACCAGATGGCTATTGCAGAAAATTTCTTTGTCTCTCTCAATGAAATTAGCACATGCCCACGCCCATTCAATTTTTTGAAGGATGGAAGGCAGGATCTTAAACACAAGCCCCCAATATGGTCTCACACAAAACAAAGTTCTAGCTATTAGGGAACCAACTCATGCAATGAAGGATGGCCATATGAGTAAGGCAAACAAATCTGTTGCCAAGAAATCCAAAGATGTTGCTGTAAAATCTGTTGTCAAGAAATCAGAAGATGCTGCCGTAAATTCAAAAGAAAAAAAATTCATCCAAATATATTTTTCTAAGGAAAGAGATAAAATAGGCATCACAAGTGGAGGCAATTTCTTGAATGTAATTAATTGTAAAAAATCAACTCCATCTTTTAGGAGTTCAAGTTGTACTTAATATTCTTCAAATAAAGGAACCTCTATCTCTCATTACAAAGTTGAGAAGAAGGATTGAGATGATTGGGGTCATAGGTGATTTCAGCAACGAGCCTCGTTAATTGTTTTCTTTGTTAATTTTTCTAGTTTGCTATCAAAGCTGCACGGTTGATCATCTGACTTCATCTATTGGCATCTATGGCAGCATCTTCTTCACCGTCTACCTATTCAATGTCGAACAGATTTCTGAGCACCAACTTCAACTTTAACCAGGTGCCATCAAAATATTCTTAGTTTCTCTCAATCACACTTACAGTAGATACTTATATGCTTTGTGCTGCTCAATTCAAACCCATCCTGATTACTTATGGGCTCATGGGTTATATTGATGGAACGAGCCACTGTCTGTCGAAAACTGTTGGAAACTGTGATGATGTTAATTCCGATTACATCTTATGGTTGAAGCATGATCAGCTTGTTTTGAATTGGATTATTACCTCATTGATGAAAATGTCTTGAGTCAAGATATTGGTTTGGAAACTGAATATGAAGTCTAGTCATCCTTAAAGAAATCATATGATTCACATTCTTGTTCATGCATAATTCATCTTAGAGGCCAACTTTAGGATCAGAAAAAGGGAGACAAGATAGTGGTTTTGAATATGCAAAATCTCTTGCACAACTATTGTCCCCAAACCTATTGATGTGGATTATCTTGTCATGCATTTGTTGAAAGGATTGCCAAATGAGTATCATGCCTTGAGGGTTTCAATGGAAACCCGATCTACATCTATGACATTCGAAGAGCTTCATGGTCTACTCTTGACTAAAAAACGTAACATGATAGAAAGGTTTGGTGTTGAATTCGATCAGCTGAATGCTTCTATTAATTTGACAAACAAGACTAATTTTACTTTCAAAATCAAAATCATGGAGTATTACTTTATCATGATGGAAGAGAAAATCATAGCAATTTTTGAAGTCATGGAGGCAGATCTCAAAATGATAGACCTCGTGTCACTTGTCAAATCTGTGAAAAACCTAAGCATTTTACATGCACCTGCTATCAACTTGTCTCCTATGCTCAAAACAATCCTCCATTGGCACCGAAAGCATATCATGTGGCCCCTCACCAGAGATCCACCAATGGTCAAAACTAGTATCCAAATTACAGGGCGTTGCATCATGTTACCAGTGACTTGAACAATTTATCTTTGCACTCTGAATGTCAAGGAGACAATAGTGTTCATATTGGAGATAGATCAGGTCTGACTATTAACCATATTGGTTCTTCTGTTTTTGACAGATTTGTCATGAATGATATTCTCCATGTGGCTGACATTTCTAAGAACCTCATGTCAGTCCAAAAATTTACTAAAGACAATAATATTGTCTTCGAATTTCACCCCTCTTGTTGTTATTTTAAGGATCTTACCTCAAAGAAAGTGCTGCTCCAAGGATGAAGTGAGGAAGGTTTATACAAGTTGATGCTGAACAAGAAAAAGCATACCATCTTTACCACTAGAAATGTTGGCATCAAGGACGCGGTTGACACTTGGCATAGATGCTTTGCCCATCCCTCCTTAAAAACTATTAGAACATATTGAATAATTTTAGTTTGCCTTTTCATGATTTTCTGCAACATGAATTGTGTGAAGTCTGTCAAAAGGGTAAGAGTCACGTCTACCCTTTAACAAGACTTCTACTGCATGGATTCTTAAATATTGTTTATTTTGATGTTTGGGGCCCTAACCCCATGTCTAGTATTCATGGATATTGATACTATGCATTATTTGTTGATGCCTATTCAAAATATTCTTGGATATATCTTCTCAAGAACAAATCAGACTTACATGAAATTTTTGAAAAGTTTAATTTGTATCCTGAGCTTGTTACAGGTGTAAAAAAATTAAAATTCTGCATTCAGATTAGGGTGGACAATATGAAGGTCTCACTGGTTTTCTTGAATCAAATGAAATTGTACATAAGATTTATTGTCCTCACACTTCAAAACAAAATGGGGCAGTTGGGAGACTGCACTGCCATGTTGTTGAAATAGGTCTCACTATGTTGGCCGATAAAAGTATTGGTCTTATGCTTTTCACATGGCTACAAACCTTGCAAAGAGAGTTTCCACCAAAAATCTTGGAGGACTTAGCCTGTTTGAAGTTATGCTCAAAACCAAACCAGATTACAATTTTAAAAAATTTTTGGATGCACGTGTGTAAATTCTATGACATCTAGTTTTGAAGCAATGTTTGATGTGAGGGGTCTTTTCGCCAACACTATTATCTCAATTAAAGCAAAATTAGTAGTGGTAAATGATAAGTGGCCTCTGATGTCAACAATAATATTGAAACCTAAGTCATTCGTGTCATGATAGATACATTAAAAATGTCAACAACAATATTGAAACCTAAGATTGCCATTCTTGTTTTTGATACATTGAAGCTTGAGCTTTTCTACTTATGTGTATAATGCTGATATATAGAAACCTGAGTTTTTTTTACTTATTTGTATGCTGTTGATACATTGAAACCTGAGTTTTTTTTTTATTTATGCATATAATGTTGCCTGAAATGTTATTTTACATTATTTTTCCTACTTACATATATTCTTTCCATAAATTTGATTTTTGAAGGACAAATCCAAGTATCATACTGTGCTGCTAAGGGTTTGATAAGGGTGAATAATTATCATAACGTAAACAATTCATTTGCAATAGAATCTACTTAAATGTTATTTAATGAATCCCATTTTTTCTCTCTATATGTTTGTGTATATTCATGTATATGTACATGTGTGTGTGTGTCCGTGTATGTCTCTCTTTCTCTCTCTCTCTCTATATATATATATAGAGAGAGAGAGAAACATTGTAGGTAAGGTACAAGTCCCTAAACTATAATTTTAGCCATTGATTTTCCAAAGATCGACAGCTCAGAACAATTCAATAAGGGTATTTTAATAATCTAGCATAAGTGTCTAACTTTTTCTCCCAATTTTTTTCAACCATTTATTTTGAAAAAATTATGTGTGTGCGTGTGTGTGTGTGTGTGTATACATGGGGGGAGAGAGAAAGAGAGAGAGATTGGTAGGTATGAGATACCTAAACAATAATTTTTACCCATTGATTTTTCAAAGATGGACAGCTGAGAACAATTCAAGAAGGGTATTTTAATAATCTAGCATAACGAGTAACTTTTTCAATTAAGTTTTTTTAACCATTTATATTGGAAAAACCAGTGGTCAAAAAGATTTTTTATAGGGTTTGCACCTAAGGGTTTAGTAACTACCAATTTCTCTCTCACACACAATATACATACATATATATATATATATAGCAATCAATGACAAAAATACTAATATTAAAATCTAACATTTCTATTACTGTTATCAAATACATTGTGACATCACAATGCATTTATTACCATTAATGAAATTATAACTTATGCTTGTGCTTTAGTTGAGATAATAGGGTTGACAAAAGGACCCCTCACATTCTTAGAATTATACAATGGGCAACATAGTTTTGGCACTAGTGCAACAAACGATTCAAATTTGGAAGCTATATGCATAAGTAAAAAAAGAAAAAAGCTTGTGTCACAATGCATTTAGTGACATTAATGGAAATTTTAGACTTTAATATTAATATTCTATATATATATATATATATATATATATATATATATATATATATATATATATATATATATATATATATATATATATATATATAGTGTGTGTGTGTGTGTGTGTGTGAGGGAAAGAGAGAAAAAAATTGGTTGGTGCTCTAAGAAATCATTTTGTCCACTTATTTTTCCAAAAATGTTCTAATTGAAGTGGCAATCTCTATAGAGGATGAACTGTTGTCCTTATCGTTCTTGCGAACCATGTTGGTTATTCTCTTTCCTTCTTCCTCCCTTGTCCATATTTTCTTTTCTTTCAATTTTCACGTGGTACAAGAGCAGAAATTTTCAATTTAATAGATGATTATTGTTAAGTTGGCATTTTAGTCTCCTTGTGGGCATCTTTGATCAGTTGGTTTTCAACATTTTCTAACGTGAATTAGAGATTGGAGGTCAACAAATTTCCACTTAATCCTATGATTTTGGCCTTCATTAGCAACCAATGATTCTCATATCATGCAATTTCTTTTACATTTGCAAGTTAAAGACTACCTTGTTTGCCCTTGAGGTGATGTATTATCATCTACAAGGAATAAACAGGTGACCGAGTAATAATCTGCCTTGTTGGTCATGTTACTTTCCTTGTATTTTGTTTCATGGAAACTTTGCTTATTTATTTGTTTTCAGTTTGTTGTTTTTATTGAAAGCTTCATTTGATTTGCTTATATCAGGCCATATTTCCTTCAAAACTGCATTGGGGTGTGGTGAAAACTGGCCATTGAGAATACCAATATCATAGTGTATTTAAATTATGAAGCAGGTATGCTTTTTGGGTGGTAGGCATATTTATTATATCCTTTATTCAAGGGTTGCTGTTTGATATGCAATGATACATTTTTTGAAAACTTGTTAATTCAAAACAGAGTTGCTGCAACAGTTGGAAAAATGTTTCTCATTATTCATAATTCATATGCTGCAGCCTGGTGGACCCACTGCTTCGTGTAGAAGTCAGTGGTACATGTGACTTGCATTCATTTGAATGCATGGGGTCAACTTTTGCTGTTATTTACATAGTCTATAAGGCATTTGGTTGAGCAGCGGGCTTGTCTGATTGTGAGTTTGTAATTGTTGTTTAAAGTGACTGATAGCATGTGCAGACATTGTTTTTCTGGTTCATTGTAATTTCTTAAATGGAAGTATTATTATGATGTCTGAATTTGATTTTCCTTGAAGGTTTGTTAGAAATGTTAGCCATCACAGAGTTTTATTGCTCATTTAATCGACTTACATGGTTTTCGTGATTGCTAGGAGGTTTAAGGGGGGTTTTGGAGTCGTGAAATGCCACGCAAAGACGCATTAAGATGTACAAACGATCAAATAGGCTCCCAGGATTGTACGCACATAACATAACCTGTATTGGGTGTGCTAATAGAGGCACTGTATTGGAACATATCACAATATGTTGTAAACATATTGTAAGTTTATTTTTAATTTAAAAATATAAAAATGGCAAAAAAAGAGGAAAAATCAAGAAAAACATGTCACACATAAATATAGGGTTATATGGCTATGATTATCTATTAACTGTTCAACGTAACCTAATCTAATGTCAAAGTCATAACATATCAAGAAATAATTTTAAAGTGTTGTACATCTCAAGAAGAAATTGTTTAATGCAAATAATAAATGAAAATATCATCATGATCATTTATCATCTTCCTGTTCTCAATGTTACTTGCATTATCTTCTTCAAATTGAATATCATAGCCAACATATCAAGACTCTTTCAAATGGTCAATTTCTCAAGTCGGCAATTTCTCTCTCAAATCAATGGTTTCTACTTGAAATGGGCAAGAATTGTTTATCTTTCAACTCTTAAAAATGTTAAAGAGGAGAGAAGAGCTTTACGCCCTGTTCCAAAAAGGGGGTTCAGACCCCATTTTTGTGTGTTTGCCAAGCTGCGGGGTTTATCGGCCTCTACTGTATACGTTACGTAAGATATACATGCAATACACCACCCTTTATGATACAATTAGTGTATTGTATCATATTTCTCAATAGATATGATACTTATTGTAAGATGTAGCTTCTTATCGTACTATAGGTAGAACACTAATTTCACCTCTTTAACTAAAAGTAAAGTACTTGGTCACAATGGGGCACATTTCATAAGCATTAAGCTTTTGAATATTTATAGAATGAATAATTTTGAATATCATGGGCATACTTTAATTACCAGAATTAACTACAAATTTGATTAGCTTAGGCTGCTTTGATAGGAGGGTGAAACACTGTAGAATAGAACGGGTGAAAGAGTACGGTTCTCGTTATAATGTCACCATGTAAAAAAATGGCAATATTTATGTAGGCGCAAGGACCTAATATTTGCAACTTTGTTAGTATAATGTCACGGTTCTCATTATAACTATCAATATCATAATTTAGCTTCATGGTGCACCTGAGGTTTAAAATTAATATTATGAATTAGCGTAATGAAATTCCAAATTCATTTGAGATTTATTATCGGTATCCGACATGAATCGTCGTGCAATATGACAAATATGAAGAAATTTGAATTCAGTTTAGCCCAATAAGTTCACGTTTTCATAAGTTGCAGGCAGTTCACCTGGAAGGAACTGTCAGCATATCATGTGGATATAATCTGTACCTACATCATCTTTTATGGAGCTTCACATGCAAATGGAACTCATTTATGACACTGAACCAATAAATAACATCAAATGATGAAGTGGAAGATTTATGTGACCTAAATGAAATTGCAATGGCCCTTGTTTTTGAAGTGTAACTTTCTCTTGTGTAAATAAAATGGTCTCATTACAATATGTAGCACCATATTATCAGACGTGTTTTCTACTAGTCGCAAACCACTATGAGATTACAGGTTACCTCCATCAGCAAGCCAAACTTCGAAGCATCACAAGTCATGAAGAGATACGATAAAGCTCTTAAACAAGTCAGGAATCACTGTTTGCATGACACAACTATAACTGTTGTGTACCAACTCACAGACTCACAGTATGTTGTACAAGACTATTTTCATCCCAAGCTAAGCTCATCCTCATTTGCTTTTCCGTTCTAGGAGGCAAGCTAGGATTAAAGTCACAGCATAATTTCTGTCTACAAACAAACTTTCAGTCACAGATTATACAGTAAAACTTGAAAGAGAATGCAATGACCCCATCATTGACAATCCAACTTGATATGGCCTGTATCACAGATTAGCCAAATCCATCAAGGATCTCTCAGAGTTCATGAATGCGTCATTCCTAGTGCTGTCTTCTTACTCAGAAAGGTTTGGGGAAACAAGGATAACATGCCTTTATGTCACATAGGTGTGGGTGCCGGAGCGGCACATCCCAAAAAATTTAGGTGCGGTGGTGTGGCGAGAATATTTTGTTTATTATTATCAATTTATTATATATATATATAGTAAATTTGTCTATACACAACAAAATTATCATTTATCAAATAATAAATTTAAAATTGCAAATCAACAATTCAACGAGTCTTTAATTTATTAATGTATAGAACATAATGCATACGACCATATAAAAGTTTAGAACAACATATATTCTATATAGTAAATACTGTAAATTACAATATAACATATTATGCAGAAGCAGAAATTGAAATTAACAGCTGGAAAGTAGAACACAGCTGCATATTATGCAGAAGCAGAAATTGAAATTAACAGCTGGAAAGTAGAACACAGCTGCACCTATAATACAAGTAACAAATCTTATATATTAATATGTTATAACTGATAGCCAATAATGTATACTGTGATATGAAACAACAGTGAAAGTGTAAAACAAAATGTTAAAAGTTAAAATGGCAAGTTACAGGTTACAACACAACTATATATCGTATACTACGAAAACGACAATAGAACAATCACTTATTTCAGGCAATGATTATAAAATCCTAAAAAAAGGTACGTCACAAATAAAAACTGAAAAACACACAGAAAATATAAAAAAATAGGGTTTGCAGCAAGAGCAAACAATTATTCATCAGTCATCACACACGTTAAAAAAAATTGGACAACAGTGAAAAAGTGAACATGGAAGGGTGATAGTGATACTTGATAGCATAATAAAATTCAATGGAGAATGTCGGAGGATTGGACATCAGAGGACTGGAGGACAGCCCGCCATCTCAGATCATTGTCGCCAGTCTCCAAAGGACAGAAAACTGATAAAAGAAAGACACTGGCTGTTAGAGGATTGAATATCGGTTGCCTTATGCCGAAGAAGGGCTGAAGGTCGCCGCTGGAAGACAGTCTACCGGTCTCAGGTCACCGTCACAACGATGGCCTCGGAAAATCATCGTCTTTCAAGTCTCTCTCCACACACACGGAAGGCCGAACTCAAAGGGATCGAGTGGTGCCCTAACGCACTTTTCAATACTTATAATGAAATAATTAAAAAAACAAAAAAAAGGACACATATAGACTCGACATAGGTTGACAGCACCCGACTTAAGTCAAACACGAGTCAGGTGCATATCAAAAATGGACAAAAATGGTCGGGTGTGGCTGACCGCACCCGACTCTTCTTGACCAAGTGTGGGTGCAAGTCGAAGCCGCACCCGCACCCGAGTCATGTCTACTTGGGTGCGGCAGCAAAAGTGAAGCGTCCGTGTGATATAGAGAAGTTATAGTGATACAAGCAACAGTGCATCCCTCGGTGTGGCAGCAAAAGTGAAACGTCCATGTGACTTAGAGAAGTTATAGTGATACGAGCAACAATGCATCCTTAATTTTTCAAAAATCATTCAACTCCAGCTTCTGCCTAATTTATCACTCAGCCGGAATGTGTAAATATAAGTTAATGCAGTGAAGAAGATGGGCTTTTGGGGACACGTTTGGTTTGCAAATGGCAAAACCTGCTTTGAGAAAAAAACATGTTTTGTCCTCAACTAGGTTATCGGTAAACTAGAACGACAGATGCAAAAGCAAATTTGGTAGAACCAAGTTACATGTCAGGTAGGCATGCCACAAGGTCTCAGTTCAAAGGAAGTAACTTTGTCAGTTAACATGAGAAACACATGAAAAGTAATGTAAAGGGATCTAAATGAGATTCAACGGGCCAAAAGTAGATTCAAACACAAGAAGATGACTTGCACCAATGTGTAAATGTTGACCATGGGATCCTTGTGCATTATCCATCAGTCCATTAGTCGATGGGTAACAAGCTTTGAGTTGGTTACTGCATGAAATAGTTGTCATTGTTTGCTCTAGCCTCCACCGTTGTGATGTTGATTTCTGTGGTTAAACATTATCTAATGGGTTCATATTTGAGAGGAAATGTCACCCTCAGAAAAAAAGGAACCTTAATGTGTCATGATGATATCTGATAGTAATAGCACATTCAAGGACTACCATCCATGATGCAGTCCTCCCTAAGTTTTCTTTCGTGAGTGAAGAAGAATATTGGAAGACATGTTGAAAACAACACCTAATATGACGTCCGGATCTGGATCCAGATTCAGACATCATTATGACCCAAAACTTATACACGTTCTAACAGGGAAGACATGTATGTGTCTTGCATGGCACATGAAAATGAAGACAGAGATATGGAAAGATTACATATGTGTTTTCATATGCAAAAATGAAACTCAGCTGTGCATAATGTTTCTTTACTTTGAACTTAGCAGCAACACTTTTTTATCCTTGGTCTGTGTGAGAACTTAATTTCTGCAACAAGTTCACTGATTTTAAAGGTGTTGTTTTGCTTAAGTGTGAGCGCACTGAAAAATGTGTTTTTCATTTCAGTAACTTTTTTCATGCTTGGAATCAACAACAGCTTTTCTGTTTATGTCAATGCTAATATACAGTTTCTGTGCCCAAGAGCAAAATCTATGCTCCTTGGTTCATAACTACTGCTGGCTGTAGTGCTTCCTGATTTATCACTCTGAGATGTTAAACGAGTCAGATGGTCTGTTGTGGAACCATCGTTGATGTTTCTGTGCTGGGTGCTCTTCATGAGCTTATGATTTTTCCAGGTCACTTTTGAAGGACTTGATAAAAAAAAGGTTGTATCACATGAGGAGACCTTTCTTAAAACATGGATTGCCACACAAAGAAAAATGTTGATAATCTACAAGGAAGCTCTATCCTCTGGGTCTGCAGAGTTGGCTCAAATGATTCAGATAATGCAACATTTGCAATAAACTTTACATAAACATCCAAAGCTAGGAATGTGTATTCAATTACAAATAGGTTATTTAATACACGTGCTTGTTTTTTTTGTTTAACTTCTTTTTGGGGGTTGCTGCTTTTGGATGTCGTCATGAAGGTTAGTTGGAGCATAAAAAGATTGCACTTCTGTTTTTTGACCTGGGCAATATTTGTCTTGATGAGATGATTTTTGCCTTCTGAGGTAGTCACAAGCTAACAATCTATAGCAGGTTCATAGGCATCTCAGAGTCTTCTCACTTTTACAATCAAACATGTGGAAAGTTTAAATAGTTATTTCCTTGCTCGTTTATCAGTCATGGGTGCTGTGCTCTTTTGATGTGCCCGTTTTCCTCAAGTAGCAATATATTGCTTTTTTTACTACTTCAGAGATTAAACTGCTCTTTTGGAAGTACACAAAGACTGAATCATTGATTTCGTGTGCTCAATTTCATCCTAGGCAGCATATTGATATGCAAAAATCTTGAATCCACCAGTTCATGGGCTTGATATGACTTGGTAGACTAACTTGTCCATGGATGCGGCTTTTATATGTCTAAAAGTTTTCATGGGTATGAGATACTTTTCTCTAGGCCATAACCATAAATGTCATTCTTGGCAATTTCTTGACAAGGTTTTCTCAATCTTTTAATTTTTTTAAATTTGTTTTTCTTTTAAAACTTCTAGAAAAATGTCAAAAATAAAAAAAAAATACATAGGATACTAGAAAAATTGTGAAATTATGTGTTTTTTACTGTTTTTCATCACCATACCAAAAAAGGTGAGGACTACAAGGATTTTAATATTAATCCATAGAAATGTTTCAAATTTTAAATGAAAAATAATAAGTATAAAGCAGACTTGTATTTTAAAGTGAAAATATGATATGATCTAAAAGGTGTCAGGTTATTTCTATTCCAGTAATGTTTTAAACAATAGCAATACTTTACAATATTACTAGTCAGCTCAAAATGGTGACAATGTTGTGATATTTCAAAATATTGTGATTGCACTCGAGGCACATGCATGACTGCTGAAATTTGGTTTGGCACTATATGTATCTGCTTAATGAGAGGGTGCTCACAAGTCAGGTTCAAGCCAAGATAGGCTATCTAAAGCTTAATTTGAGTCATGAAGGAGTCGGCTCAAGCTGATCTTGAGTTCACCAGCTCGAACTAGACATTTTTCAGTTTGAGAGAGCTCTTGAGTTTAGCCAACCAAAGCATTAAGAGGTTTTTTATATGGAGAATCACAATGCACTCTCCTTAATTAACATGCCTTCTCGCATATTTGACCTCAATTTCAAGTGTTAAACATGACTTTGTTATTAGCTTGACCTTGCCGGTTCATTCCGGGAGATCCCAATGCATCCTTAGCTGACTTTAATTCGCACTTAAAAAGGACTATGAATCAGTGGTTGTATGGGATATGGGTATATAAAGTCCTGGTTTCTCAGAATCTTATGCACAGGACTCTTCTCAAGTCTGAAATTATCAAAATAAAAAATCTAACATGGGTAGGCCATCAAGGAACTAGTTGGGGCTAGCAGACCTAGTCAGTTTGAGCAAGTTGGATATTTACACAGGGTAGGTAATAGGCCAGCCACTTAGCAAGCACCTTAGGAATTAACTACTTTTAAGAAGTAAAAATAGTAGCCCAAGTGAACTGCTCATTGATTACTTAAGAGCTAAAGCAACTTAAAGCTTTTGTTATATATTAAGAAATTAAATAGTGACAACTAAGAATCCTCAGTTCCTAACTATTGAGGAAAGAGGAGAGAAGATAAATAGATTGGCAAGTCAGGGTTATTGGTAGTCGAGATCTAATGTTCTCTTATATTTGTTTATATATATATATATATATATATATGTATATATATAAGAGAAAATAACAGGAAGGGGGGAAAAACAAATATGCCAGGGATCAGTGAACGACTGGTAGGTACTGGTCGACTGGCTGGTCATGGACCAGTCAGCTTATCTCCAACTAGGTTGGCTAGTCTGGTGAGTGCTGACTGTAAATCAGGCCCAAACTTGAGAATATAAATGCTTCAAAAGATTCACTCTTGAAGATCCCAGCAACTTCAATAGGTAGCACAAAACCAAAGACTAAATGTCAAACTTGAGGAGAAGATAAGAAATATATTGATCTCAAAAGAATACACAAGAGAGGCCTAAAAGCCTTAACCAAACAAGGAACAACAGTCCCTTATTTATAGTACAATGAAAGGAAGAGAGGAAGGAAGAGTTGGCTGTTGGACCACCTCCAATGGCTAGAAATCTAGCCATTGGAAGCTAGTCCAACAGCTAGTTCCCCTTTATAAATAAAAATGGTAAAAACAAAAAAAGAAATAAAAAGGTACATAAAAAGGAAAAAGAAGTAAATGAAATAAAATACATGAACACCTATGCATACATATATATTTATAGAGACAAATCATACATGAAACTAGATGTATGACAGTACATATGAAATATACATATGTACACTTACATGATATCTAGTCCTTAAATTTCAAGGAACTAGTTGGGGCTAGTGGACCTAGTCAGTTTGAGCAAGTTGGATATTTACATAGGGTAGGTAATAGGCCAGCCACTTAGCAAGAACCTTAGGGAATTAACTACTTTTAAGAAGTAAAAATAGTAGCCCAAGTGAACTGCTCATTGATTACTTAAGAGCTAAAGCAACTTAAAGCTTTTGTTATATATTAAGAAATTAAATAGTGACAACTACGAACCCTCAGTTCCTAACTATTGAGGAAAGAGTAGACAAGATAAATAGATTGGCAAAACAGGGTTTTTGGTAGTCGAGATCTAGTGTTCTCTTATATTTGTGAATATATATATATACATATATATATACATATATATATATATATATATATATATATATATATATATATATATATATATATATATATTCACAAATATAAGAGAAAATAACAGGAAGGGGGGAATAACAAATATGCTAGGGATCAGGGAACGTCTGGTAGGGACTGGTTGACTGGCTGGTCATTGACCAGTCGGCTTATCTCCAACTAGGTTGGCTAGTCTGCTGAGTACTGACTTACTCACCTAGGTAGACAACATAGTTTAAATCCATCCAAGAGATGGGATAGCATACCTAGTCTGATGCAATGATAAGTTACACAGGGGATCTATTCCATGAAAATGGAATATGGCATGACACTCAAGTCTACGATGAAAAATTTTTAGTAATAGTGTCATATGATCTGCAACTCTACAAGACCTTGTTATGTGGTCTTAAACCTTTCTTATCTTGCCGCCGGTGACCTGCTGCCATCTTGCCTATGCAGGCAGGTCTGCTGGCCATAGCAAGGTGTTGTTAGGCCACCAATGGTGAGGGGGGAGGTCGCCGGCCTCCTCCTTCTCGCTGATGGATAGGGAGGTATCACCTCCTCTCTTGACGAAGTGTCGATCATCCTTTTTTCTCTCTTTTTTTAACCGTTTTAAAAGCAAAAAGGTGGGGCGTCCATGTGATGCTCGGCTGGCCGTTGCATGGTGAAAGACATTCTCTCTCTCTCTCTCTCACACACACATACACACACACACACACACACACACACACACATATATATATATATATATATATATATATGATACATAAACATACGTACATACTCCCTGCAAACCATACCTGTGAAACTAATTTCACTTTATTAGCATACAAATTTTAATTATCGCAGGCATAAAGTACTAAGTGGAAGCAGTAATCTCACTTTGCTCATCATATTTTTTCTTTTGATAATAGCCTTTCACCCTCCAGGACTGACCCCTTTTTTCTTGGTTTTTAAACCTTTGCTGTCGTAGGGCAAGTGAAATTTTTGCCATGTTTGTGGGTTGGTGCATGGGTGGGCAAAATTTCACCTGAAGTAAACATTCTGTATATTTTTTTTTCATGCTACTTAGACCCCTCATGAAAGTAGTTTCACTTTAAAAAGTTGGAGTACCTGTAGATACTAGTAGGTAGCTTTTCATTTGGAGATAGTTTTTCATTTGGTAGACAGCTTTTCTGATGTACATGGCTTAACACTTAACAGGCTATTTGAACAAATGAAAACACTTGAGAGAGAGAGAGAGTGAGAGAGAGAGAGAGCTTGTCATTGAGTTAGACAGCATTCTTCCCTGTCAATCTTAATTCAATCTTAAAAGTTGAGCAATTTGAACAACTGAACATATTGCATGCAGGTGAATTTAGTGAAATCATTCAACGATAATGATGGGCCTCTATGGAAGCATTCCCTTTTTGGAAATCCTAATGATCCAGAAACCTTCAGGTTAGTGTTTCTCCTATCATTTATGGCAAAACAACCTATGAAATTTGTTGCTATTCATAATTATGAAGACGTAGATTGCATGGTATATTTCTGGTCTTTGTGTTGTATGGGAATTATTTATTATTTTATACAGTAGAACACTCATATATAAATCAAGGACTTCAGTTCAAATTGCACTGCAGAGGGAAGTGGTCTAAACTGTAGAGACTTTTCGTACAGCTAACTTTTTGAAATTATGGGAAAGTGATTGTAAACCAGCGCTACAACAATCTCACGACTGGATTAAACAGAAACTTACTCTTGCAATGACCTGCAAGACCATCAACAACACATAATCAAGAGTCTCTTAAACTGAAAAAGAACATAATGTATTGCTGCTGAAAACAATCATAAAACAGGCTAAAAGGCCTTAACCTTACATGGGACAACAGTCCCATTTTTATAGAAAACTGACAAAAGAAAGTGCTACTAGTAGAGCCAGCTCCAATGGGCTAGAAAACTAGCCCTTGGGGCTGGCTAACAACTAGCTTGGCTGAACTTAAAAGAAAAATAAGTTCAACTGACAAGGGACACTTACAAAAATACAAAAAGGAAAAATAGGGAAATACATAAAAGAGGATAAAAAGTGACTACGCAAGTAAAACCTATGAACACTTCGTAGAACTATATATACAAATCGTACTTCAAAGTTCAAACTAGCAAAGTTATGATATATGATACATATAAACATACCCTAGTGTACTTACATAAACACCTACATATAATTCTAACAATAACAAGCGTGCTTTTTATCAACATGAAGGCCTCCAACAGTTTTGTGACACTACTCTCCAATCTCTGAATGTTATATAACCAAGGGTTATTGGTTAAGAGTCTTGGTAGAACATTTGAGGTTCATTACCAGCTCTGACATCCTTGCTCTTGCTGCCTCTTTTTTTTTCACTTGTTGCAACTTGCAAGCAACCACAAAATCATGGTCTCAATTTTTTTTTTCTTTTACGACTTTATTATTTTTAAGTTGTGTAAATAGGTTGCTCAAGCCAAGTTTAAGCTGAGTTCGGCTTCAGCTTCTCTTGAGTCTGAGACAGCTTAGTTGGAGATCAAGTCCACCAACTCAAGTTAAGGTTTGCGAGCTTAAGACAGCCTGAGCTCAAATTGAGGTCGGCTATATGTATGTGGTGTGTGTGTTCAAAACTCTAAATATAAAGGAAAAAGAATTTATGAAAATTTTATATTTCTACTATTTTTCTCACAAAAATGATTTCACAGTTATTAAAATGTTAAAAGAAACCCAAAAAAGTTCAAAACATATTAAAAACATTTTTCCTGAAAAAAGGTGGAAAAAAACAGAGAAAGAGATCAGTGCACATTATTTTCTCATACGTAAGCAGCTGAGCCAAAACGGATTGTCGTGCATTTACACATTATCGTACATTTATGTGCTAAGAGATTATCTGCTCAAATTTTTTATTATTGCTTTATAAGTTTATCTTTTTCAAATTTCAACTTGTGCTTTAATGCCATCACAGAATTTCTGCATTTTAAACTTGACATTTCTTATCAGGAGAAGATGTGAGGTGGCTGTGATGCTTGCCGAAAAGAACTTTGATTTAGCTTTTCAAGTGATCTATGAGTTCAACTGATGCGAACCTAAATCTGTCCCAGCCGACGATGGTTGAGGGAGAGGCCGAGGCCAGGCCAAAGGCTCGTAACCAAGGCGTGAGCCTAGGCAAGGCAGGCTGAAAGTTGGCTGCCGAGCAAGAACTGTCAAGGCCAAAGGAAAACGCGTTGGCCCATTGCGCAGCCATGGAAAGGCACCAGCCGAAGAAAAGAAGCGCCGATGTGGCCGACAAGGCCAAAGCATACTCAGCCAAGATGGGTCGAGCTTGTAGGAGTCACGCCAAGATGGAGATGTTGGGCGTGAGCATCCAGGAACCTAAGGAGAATATCTCCCAAGGCTCAAGGAACCGAATGTAGCGACATTCGAGCTTAGGGAGGTTAACAGAGTACTTGGAGGTGCTACAGTGGGCGGTGTGGGTGGAGCACCAAGCGACCAAGTACGGGCAGAGCAGAGACCGACTTGAAGATGGGCACGATGCAATAAATGACCTAGATCCGGTAGAGGTATAGTTGAACCTAGTGTTGTGTCTAAACCCAGGTCAAATGGGGAAGTCTAGGCCGGAACCTAGACAAGTTACCCCTCGGGCCCACAAAGCCCAAGTCTTTATTGAACCATGAGACATCTCGTCTCGATTTCTCTTTTATGCACTTTGCTTATGTTGAGTCGTTTTTATGTAGGTATTTTGTGTCTCAGTTCATTCTTAGAACTGGTTCTAAGTGAGCTATAAAAGCTTGTTTGTAAGTTGTTTTTCATTATGCTGAATATGAATTAAGGAAGTTTGGAATGAGTGTTTCTCCTTCCCCGTGTGGGAACCCATCCTCTTCCTCTTGCCCCTTCACTGGTGGCGACCGGAAATTTCCAACAAATCTGTCCATGGTTCTGGCTGATTTTTGAAAAGGTTTGGCTTCGATCCTTGGAGGTCACCGGAATCCTCCTTGGGTGACTTCAGCCTACGCGCAATTTTCCCCGACCAAGGTGCTTCTTCTGCACGATGCAATCTTCCTCGACAACGGAGGTAGATTAGAGGCTAGTTGAAGCCTCGAGAAGGCTTAGAGAAAACTAGCGGAAAGCGGCTAGTACCATCGGTGGAGAAGACCAGTCGAGAAGGTGGACTAGCACCCTCAGGTGAGAAGACCACCTAGTAGCTGGCTAGTACTTGAGCATCGACTCCGGCTGTTAGAGATTTAGGTAGGCACTGTAGCATCTCCCAGTCCCTGTCCTGTCTAGCAGAAAATCAAGTCCTGTGAAAATCGACCCTAGTAAGCTTCTAGACCTCTGCCAAAACCAGAGGAAACGTTGCTAGAAAGGAAGAACAACGTTTGGACTGCTTTCACGGTAAGAAATTGAGAGATTTGCCGGAACCCATTGGTAGACGGCCAGTCGGGTTCTTGTGAATTAATCGGTGGATTGCTTGGAAAACCTATTCACGGCAGCAGCAATCTAACTCAAATTGAATCGTGAAATTGTTGTCGCAAGAGGACAGCAAATCCCCCTTCAGCCGATCCCAAAATCGAACAAAATCGTCTCACGGCTTGAAGGAATCAAATTAGTGTGTGGGCGGAAGGTTCAGACAAAATATGAAGCAACCAAGGGCGAAATTCACTCTCTTGTTGGTTCAGTTAGGATCGCCCAGGTCTCAGCCTCATTCTGGCCAAATCTCAGCTCAATCGGACTTCAAGAGGCTGAGAAATCGTCCCATTTCAGGCGTTGTTTAATCGGTAGAACAAGCGGAAGTTCCAGGTTGCATCTGTAGATTCATGACAGTAGTCTTTCTTTCGTTTACTCAGTTAGGATCGCCCAGATCTTAGCTGCAATCTTTCAAGTTTCGTCCGATTCGGACTTCAATTGAGCTAGTTGTCGCCGGAAAACCACATGCTGCTATCTTTTCGGCGAAACCCGACGGACTCCAATAATTTTCCGCTTCTTCCAAGTTTGCCCATGTTTCATTTTATTCAATATCAAAGTTAGAATTAATTGGCAAGGGCATCCTGGCCTTTTGAGCCATCAAAAAAGTAAAGAAAAGGAAGGCGAGCGGTAACCGTTACACTCAGCTGCCTCCCTTGACCTCCTTGCTTTTAAACCGAGAGTTACAAGGCTCTCAAGCTCATCCAATCCCCACCATCCAACTCACCACGTGTCATCATTCAAGGCCCCCAAGGCCACTCACATATCACAACCTCCAAAAGGGATTAAATCCCTTTCCTCACACCACTCCACACACCACCTCCTCCATCATGAAGCATAAAGGTGAGTAACCCCTCTCCTTGCCAAGTGTCCAAAACCTCTACCAGTTAGACTCCCTTCCTTTTATAAGGATTCCTAAAACCCCATGAGCTCAAGGATCATCATCCCTTGGCTCGCCACCTAGCTCCTCTCATCATTAACCCTCTTAAAGTCCCCCCACCGTGAGTCATAACTCCAGCTCTAATGCATCACCTCATCTCGCATCATCTCCATGCCGTTATTGAGGAATTAAGGTACGTTGCAAGCACCTTAGCTAGGTCCAATCCTTCGCACACCCTCAACTTCTCAACTCCTTGTAACCGACCCCTATCCACTCCATCGAGCCTTAACCTCACTTAATCAGCCTCCACCTTGTGTTAACTCCTCCATATCCTCATTAGTAGCCACTTTTATCATTAGTAACATAACCCCTCACCAAGCCCCTTGGTTTAACCCATCATCATAACCGACCCTATCATTAGTGTCTAATCTAGTAGGCTTAATTTTCCACCCTTTATTGCATGACCCTTAGCCTCTCCCTAAACCATAACCAACTAGTCCATAATTAGCCTAATCGTTGCATTAACCTCATTTCACTTGGCTTTACTCAAGCCAACCCATTACTGTAACAGCCTAGATCTACCTAGACCGGACCCACCTAACCCATACTGAGCTCACCTCCTTGTTCCGAGCATGGCCTCACCCCTTGGAGTCCATTAGTTAGGTTCATCTCCAAGGCTGTTCGTGTTCAGATCAGAGCTATCAGTTCAGCAGGCGACAACTTCACACGGCCTCATTGCTGCACTCATAGCCTACAACAGCCAATGAACCACGCGCGCCTAGGCAACCTCGGCCAAGCGGGCCGAGTCCCTGCCTCCTCACCATCATGCTGCAATATCCGAGAGTGGCTTTGCCACTGGATTTCTCTCGGATCCCATTGCTGAATAGGCCGACCTCTCTTCGGCCAGGTAAACTCTAAACACCTTATAGAACGCGGGAATCGGGTGCATTTTATTTGCCAGCCAGTCTTTGCCTACAACAACCGTGGGCAGTCCCTCCAAGGCAATTTGCCATAGACACGGCTGTGGGTTAGCGAGACTACCAAAGGAAAGGGCGTGGTTTGGCCATTCTTAGGCGTATATGGAATGGTTTGTATGCGATTGTTGAGTGAGTTTAAGAGAATACTTTGTATAGCTCGCGATTGTACAAGCCTTGATCCCCTTAGTGCTGTAGTAGGTTTTAACTCTTGGGTCAGGGAAACGCACTTGTATCTTCTACCCAAGGAACTAATAAGCAGGGCTTGCTGTTCAGTGGGGATAAGTTTTGTAAATATAATTTGTTTTTGTTTGAGTCTACAGCACCCTTGAGTGATCTTGGGGAGGGACCGACACGAGGTCAGCGGATTTGCGATGCCGGATCTAGGGTCCCAACATCAATCTTCCTGGTAACCCCTTGATACTTGTTCTCTTTATGGTTATACTGTCACTTGATAGTCTTCTTTGGATCCTCATATTTATTTCTGAGTTGTACTTATTTATTTGTAATCTTTGTTGCAGCTGTTGACATTTATGCTGCTGTGGCAAAATCACTTGCTGAGAGAAAGAAAGGAAATCAATTGACAGAGTTTCTAAGGAATATCAAGGGTACAATCGATGATAGTGACTGGGACAGGTACAATCTTGATCTGATCTTGTAGACTGTTATTCTCAATTATTCTTTGTGAACTTGGATCTGGTGAATCCAGTGATACTGCAAAGTCAGCTTAGTAAAAAGTTCAAGAGCTTTTGAGGTTCTTTAGGTTTTAGCACTATCAAGGCCATAAACTGCTTGGCATGAAGGACTGAGATGGTATTTGGATATTTAACTAGATTCCAGCTGTATAGGTCTTTCCATCCATAAATATAGGCAAGAAACCTATGATGATTTTTTTTTTTTTTGGAAGTTAATGCTTGGGCCTGGTTGGTGACTTATAACTTGACATGTTATCAATGAGTACCTTCCAACCAAGATGGCTAATGGAATTTTGACTCTGTAAAGATACAAACTGAGAACTTCAATTGGTTTAATGCTGGTTGGTTCTGGGTTATCAATTGATGTTGTTCTTTGTCCATAAAAAGATGTAAAATCTTTCTTGTGTTTGTCTTTAATATAGGTTCTTCTGGCTGCCATTGTCATATATGCAAACAAGCACAGAGAAAGGCCAGATCGACTTATGGACATGTTAAAAGTGTGCACAGGTAACATTTTGATCATTGATTTATTGGTCGAAGCTTAAGATATAAATTGGAGAGCTAAAAGGTTATTGAATGCTATTGATATGTAAGCTTACATGATAAGAACTGCCTGCGAATTTTCTAGTAAGCAGTCATCTCAAAAGTCCCTATAATTTTGCTGCTCTTTGGGGCAATCCTTGTGGCTGTAAGGATTTGTAGTTTTCTGGTCCACAATAGTTGAATTGACTGTGAATGGTTCGTTCATTTGTTTTTCCAATCACATTGCAGGAAGGTGATAGCATGTGTTATCTGTGGCCGTCTCAAGACATCGTTTCAGATTGCATCTCGAAATGGAAGCACAGCAGATGTTGATTATGTAGCCCATCAGGTATCGGTTCTCATGCTCTATTCTCCTGTACAGTTTTTTTAGCCTCTGTAATAGACACTTCTTACATTACATCAAAACAAAAATTTATAGAAGTTGAAACGCTGCCTTATCAGTATTTTCTTAGTGAACGCCATATAAGTTGTCTGTTTTATTTCAGTCCATACTCCATGTGCATTCTTCCAGCCTTTTTATGTCCTACAAAACTAAATCCTGCCCATAACAAAGCTCTCATTTGGCGTCTTGCTGCTAAGCATACTTGTTTCTCTAATTCTATGCTCTTCACAAAGTAAAACTTCCCAACTTTCACTGTTAAAAATTCTTAGCAGCTTTTTTTTTCGATGATTCTAAGGTCTAACTTTGATGTTTAGGAGTTAATCAAACTATGGAATCAGGAACCAGGCCTGTATATATACTAAGTTGTGTCCTTTAAGACGGAGGAGTTGCCCTTACTACACTTGGAAGTTAAATTCTAAAAAGTACAATCCTCAGGTTTCTTTGCACAAATCAACTCATTTTGCTACTAGCTGGTCCATTGTCGTATGTGACCCATTTTGATTCTCGTATCAATCTTGGGGCAAACTTGCAATTATCTTTCTGTCATTACTGCTGGTTCATCTGTGGACTAGGAATGAATGGCTTAGTGGAGGATGCATATTGCTCTAACACTATCAGGTTTTACTTCCAAATATTGCAGGCCTTGCTGTCAAATTCCCTCCCAGTTGTCGATATGTGCAGACAGTGGTTTGACCGGAACTTGTAAGTACTCTCTCCAGCAGTGCTGTAAAATCGTGTACAGATCAAGGCCAAAGGATACAAGGCTAAAGGTTATGAGCCTGTTTCCCTTTCCCCACTTTTTTGGTTAAGAATATATATGTACCAATTTTGACTGTGTAAAAATGACTTATTTTTTGAGTTGATTTTATAGTGATCTACTGGTGTGGTCTCCCGCTCTCTCTCTCTCTCTCTCTCTCTCTCTCTCTCTCTCTCTCTCTCCCCCCTCTCCTCTCTGTGTCCCTGTTTGGAGCATTTATTTTGCCCTATGGTTTGTCAAATTTCATAGGTGGTGATTTTTTATGCAAGGGAAAATTAACGGGCTATACAAAACAAAAATGTGTGTTGGATGATCGTCAATTGTTAAAAACAATTTCAACTCCTAAAACAAATAATTGTTAGTCACAAGTGAGAGCCACTAAAAAATGTCTGATGGATAAAATTGGGCTGCTGGGTATTTAGTTACTTAGATTAAATTGGGCTGCTCGGTTTTGATATAATGATATTAAAACAGATCCTCTCTTGAATTGGTTAGTTGGAGATGCTTCAGACTCCCTCCTCACTAGCTCTCCATTTTATAGCAACATAGTGCAATAATAAGGGGGTGTTTGACAACGAACACTCACACAAAGTTCTATGAAACTGTCTTAAAGATTGGGGTAGATACCCGTCCTGGTTGGGGTTTGGATTAGTTGTGACTCAACTATGCTTACATCAGTATGGGCGTCCTCCTATTATGATCAAGTAGAAGAACCTATAGGATTGTGGTTGTCGAACTAGGCTTTATGTAGCGCTAGATATTGCTAATTGTATTTGAGATCATTGGGTTTATGTGAAATTAGCTAATTATTCTGTCTGTTACCTTCTAAACGGGATTTCTAATCATAGCCCTAAAGCCTGATATGGATGGGTGCATGTTGTGCGGTATTTCTAATTGGAAATTATGGTGTGAGCTGCCTGGTCGATTGAACTCGAGTCGTGTTCATGAATCATCATTGTTCTTACGACTGGTGGCCATGGATGGCTTGAATTTCCGATGACAAGGACCGAAAAGAGTATCTTCATCCCGTATGGAGCCATACAAGCTATTTTGGCCTTCCAGGATAATGTTTAACAAAGTAGACAAAGAAAAAGCATAAAAATAAAATGTGAAAATTAAAGCAAGCAAAAACTCTCTCGAACTTTGCTGTTCACGCTGGGGTGGAGCCCCGTGCCTCCGCGTAACCTCCCCACCGGAGCAGATTTGTGTTGCTGCGCATAGGAGCTTTCCCTCGTCTGATTGTTAAAATCTTTATCAGATAATTTCTTTTGTGCTATTAAATTCTTTGCCAACATTTGTTAATGAACATGCCTAAAAAATGACAGAACGGCATGTAGTTAGATTATGTTTAAAAATGCATATCAAGAGATGCTCATTAATTGTGTTTGATGTTAATTATAGGGGAGTTTTATGTTGGCGCATGTAAGATGTTGCTGATGCATAAAGAGAAAATTATTATTAATAAACAGCGCATTACCGACGATTTATAATGCAGCAACAGTTCATGGTCTATTTAGGAATTAATTCATGGTGCTTTAACAAGAAACTTTTAATTTTTAGCCATCCGCCCCATGGCAACAGAAATTTTCATGTGTGTGTGTGTGTGTCTAAGTTTCAAGGCTTCCACTCCTAATGCGCTTTACTTTGAACTCTTTCTCCGAGGTACCTACCTCTATCACTGCTTGGTTAAGATACTCTGTTATCTGTGAGGTGAATCGTTGCGGGTATCATTGCTGCTGCAAATTCAACTATGTTTGGCTCAACCCTAGCTCCTGTCCCTAATACATGAACTCAATGGAATGCTTTTTCCAGCCTAGTTTTTGTTAGATTGGACAAAAAAAATTATTTGCTATGGCGCTCACAAATTACTAGTGTGATGAAAAGTCAATGCTTATTGAGGTACGTTAATGGCTCTCTTAATGCTCCACCCGAATATCTTGATGTTGATCAAACTAAGCCAAATCTAGAATATGATACATGGGAACGTGCAGACCAGTTAGCCTTGAGTTGGATTATGGCGACTGTGTGAGAACCCATTTTACCTCAGCTAATATCCTACACCTCGCCCATCAAGCTTGGTGTGCTCTTGAACAACAATATGCCTCACAGACTAACTTAAGGATCATTCAGTTGAAACGTGATTTACAAAATGTGAAAAAGTGAAACCATGCTCATGGCCGATTACTTGAATCACGTTAAGTTTTTGTATGACTCTTTACCTGTTGTTAATCATGTGATTTCTGATTCAGATTTGGTTCTTTATACTCTTAATCTATATCACCAAAGTTCAGGGTGCACGTGCCAGTGTCGGTGCAGCACATCTCAAAAAATTTAGGTGCGGCGGTGCGGCGAAGCATTTATTATTATTATTATTATGAATTTATAATAATAATAATAATAATATAATATATATTAACAATGATGACCTTACATTAACAATTTAACCGAGACAAGTGTAACTCAACCTCTGCCACCGGAAAACCAACCAGTGCTCAGCGATTAAAGAAGCATTGGATGATTTTTGGGGAATAAGGCTAAGTTGGGTAGACTCAGATTTGATCCGAGATCCGTATTGCCGTGAAATCAATGGGTTTCATGAGAATGGCTTTTTTTGGGTAAATACTAAAAAGTTGGAGGGCTTATAAGTAATGACTATATAAACTTTAAGTAGCTAACCCTAGCCCCATTCTCAAGTGCTGGCGGTCTTCTTCCCCTTTCAAGTTTCAACAAGCACCTCTCTCTCTCTCTCTCTCTCTCTCTCTCTCTCTCTCTCTCTAGAATCGCAGATCTCGTGGGAGGGGGCATAGTCATCGGTGGGAGACCCGGCCGGGGAACCAAATGCATCTTGTTCGGTAGGCAGCCACAACACCGGTTGAGCTTGAGGAGGCTGACCGTGTGCTTCGTGGTGGAGTAGAGGAGGGAAATGGCAGGAGCTCAAGTTCAGAGTAGAGAGGAGGAGGCGGGAGGAGAACCGGAAGTCCATGGGGTGGAAGAAGCTCGAAATGAGGGTCTGGGATTGACGATTATGGTGGTGAATGAGAGGATGTTGGAGCGGGCAGCAAGGAAGAAGAAGGAAAGAGCCACCTACCAGCTTGCGGCCGTGATGGTATAACTTCAGTCGAGTGCTTGTGGGGTGCGAATCTGGGTCGCACCCCCACCCACATCGTGTCGATGCAGGTGCAGGTTCCCAAAAAATGCACCCTGGTGACTTAGCTCTTAATGGCTTATCAAGTGAATATGAAGCGCTTATCACCACCGTTACCACCTTCAAGCAATTGCCAAGTTTTTTCGAAATTTTTGATATGCTGGTCACTCAAGAAATCCGTCTTCGCATTCTTGCACCACCATCATATAATAACAGCAACTCCTCCGCTGTCACCATTGTTGCCCAACGTGGGCGAGGCCGAGGTAACTTCAACTCTGCAGGCGGAAGTAATTTCAACTATGCAAGAGGAAGAGGTAATGGTCGCAATGGTGGCCGCAACTGCAACAATAATAATTATGGCAATGGTGGGCATGAAAACAATACTCTCAGCCCCAACTTCAAATCTGCTCAAGGAATCCTTTGCCAATATTGTGGTCGTAGAAATCATACGGCTTGCCAATGTTATGATATACCAAAGGTGTTGATGGCTACGGCACTTAATGTTGGAGCTAACACAAGTCAAGCCAACACTAATGCATCTCCCTCTAATACAACTGATGATAGTCAAGAGTGGTACCCTAATACAGGAGCCACCCACCACAAGACTAGGACCAACCAGTCGATGCAAGGTATTATTTTTTACTCTGGATCTGTTTATGTTGTTGTAGGCAGTGCAGAAAGACTTGCTATTAAAAGTGTTGGTAATATGTCACTACTATCTAAAAATACTTCATTTACCTTAAAGAGTGTTCTGCATGCGCGAACATTACAAAAGAACTTACTTTCTATGGCCAAATTTACTAAAGACAACTCTTGCAAAATGGAATTCACACCTCATGATTTTACTGTTAAGAATATGCAGATGGGGGAGATAATGCACAGAGGACTTCTTAAAGAAGGATTATACTCATGGTCGAATGCTTTTGGAGATACTGCAGCCGCTGGGACAAGGAATAAAGTGCAACATGAAGGTTGCAAAAGCTATCTTTCTATTTCAAATGGAGTTGTTGACACTTATATAGGGGACTCTAATAAGTTATTTGATTTATGGTATACACACTTGGGACATGCAAATGTTCATTTGATGAATAAGATGATTGCGTGAAGATTAATTTCTGTTGATTCTATGCATAAATAAAAAGTGTGTTCTGTTTATGCCTTATCCAAGATGCATCAATTACCTTTCCGTAAAGCAGATTTCAAGGCTTCCGCTCCTTTAGAAATGCTTCATGCAGATCTATGGAGACCTGCTCCGTGCACATCTACGGAAGGCTACAACTATTATTTGGTGATAGTAGATGATTACTCACGTTTTATATAGATATTTTCTTTAATAAAAAAAACAGAAACCTTTGTTTGTTTCTAGAATTTTCACAAGATTGTTGAGCGACAACTTGAACAGAAAGTGAAAATTTTTCATAGTGATTTTGGTGGAGAATTCTTAAGTCATGCCTTTTCTGATTATCTGAATGCTCAAGGCATTCGATGATGGCTTTCATGTCCACACACACCACAACAAAATGGCATTGCAGAGCCAAAGCATCGACATATTGTGGAAATAGGATTGAGTGTGCTCATCCATGCAAGTATGCCCACATGTTTTTAGATTGATGCTTTCAAAATGGCGGTTTACATTATCAATCGGCTACCTATAATTGACATGCAGAAGGTGACACCATATGAAAAGTTACTTGGTGAAAAACCCCAATTGGAGCATCTTAAGGTATCTAGATGCATTGTTTATCCTCTTGTTGGGCCTCAACATAAATCCAAACTTGCGCCAAAATCTTATGCTTGCATTTTCCTTGGCCAAAGGTTACATTTGCTATAATTCCTTAGACAAACGTGTCATCATATCTAGACATGTCTTATTTGATGAAAGTACCTTTCTTTATTCAGACATTTCTCCACTAACCACTGCCAACGAAATTATCCAATGGTAGTGTCCAACCATACTGATCCACCAATAGTCAAGCCTCTAATTTCTTTACCAAACCCTTGTTCCAACATTATTGAACCATGTAGCCAAAATCCTAGCAATCAAGATACCGAGCCTACACCTACTAGCATTGAAACCAATGTTGAACACAATGAACCTCTTCGTCAACCTAAACTTCAACCACCATCGTCACATGCCAATCATATCAAGAATCACCCTATGGTCACTCGATCTCAAGACGGGATGCGAAGTCCCAAATTTTTCTCTTATCTCAGTGAAACCAAGACCCCTATTGAAGACTCTGAACCCATAAATTTACGAGCAGCTCAAAAAGATTCTAGGTAGGTCGATGCCATGTCTAGTGAAATATATGCTCTTCACAAAAACAAAACTTGGGAATTGGTACCTTGCCAGCCTCATTATAACATTGTGAGTTACCGATGGATATACAAGGTCAAATGACATGCAGATGGCTCAGTGGTACGATTCAATGCTCGTCTTGCAGCCAAAGGGTATAGTTAAAGATAAGGTATTGATTATTCAGAAACTTTTAGTTCTGTCATTAAACCTACTACTATTGTTTGGTTTTATCTATTGCTACCAATCAGGGATGGATTATTCACCAACTGAATGTGAACAATGCCTTTTGACACACTAAAGGAAGAAGTATATATGAGTCAACCGCCAAGGTTTGTAGACACTGATCATCCTGATTATGTGTGCAAATTGAAGAAGTCTCTATATGAACTTAAGCAAGCTCCTCGAGCATGGTTTGAAAGTTTGAGCACATATCTCATGTCTAAAGGATTTGCAGGATCCAGATCTGAACCATCTCTGTTCGTATATACTTCGCCTTCGTGCATTGTGTATATTCTCATATACGTTGATGATATTATTTTGACAGGAAACTCCCCACTTGAGATACAAAACGTCATTCATAAGATGAGTAACAAATTATCCATCAAGGATTTGGGAAACCTCCATTACTTCCTTGGGATAGAAGTAGAATATAATGGATCTGAATTTTATCTCTCACAAAGAAAATACATAAGCGACATCTTTGTTAGAGCTCAAATGGGAGAAGCCAGAGCCGTCATCACACCAGCTGCCCCTAACGTATCTCTTTCAAAATTTGAAGGAGAAAAACTCAAGGATGAAACTCTGTATAGAAGCATTGTGGGTGCACTTCAATATGTGACCCTCACATGTCCAGACATTGTATTTGCAGTCAACAAGGCATGTTAGTTTCTTCATGAACCCACTGATCTTCACTGGACTCATGTAAAATGGATTTACATGATCCTTCGCTATCTTCAAGGAACTCGAGTTTATGGTCTACATATAAAAGCTTCCCCACATTAAAAACTTGAAGCATATTCAGATGCTGATTGGGCCGGTTGTCCTGATGACAGAAGATCCACAAATAGATTCGTCACTATGTTGGGTGGAAACATAATCTCTTGGGGATCAAACAAACAACATACAGTAGCACGTTCAAGTACGGAGGCAGAATATAAGGCAAAGGCTGGAGCTACTGCAAAACTTAGATGGCTAAGGCATCTTCTCAACGACTTATAGGTCCCACTACATGAAGTCCCTATATTAAAGCGTAATAATCTGGGAGCCACTTATGTTGCAGCCAATCCTGTTTTTCATGCACAGACAAAGCATATCGAAATAGATTTTCACTTTGTTAGAGAAAAAGTTAGTAAAAGAGAAATTCAAGTTGAACTTGTCAAATCCAAACATCAGATAGCGGATATTTTAACAAAACCGTTACTAGGGCCGAGGTTTCATTCTCTCAAAGACAAACTCAATCATGTTGACACAAGTATTGGTTTGAAGGGGCTTGATAAAATAACGATGGCTGAAGATCATGATGAAAGATCTCCTCCTAAAATCAAGCAATCAGCTGATGATCAAGATGGAAGATCACTCCTAAAATCAAGCAGTGAGCTGAGGATAACGATGGAGAATCAATTCCTAAAATCAAGCAATCGGCTGAGCATAAAGAGTTACCTTGTTTATCCAAATCAAGGTTCATGATTATTGGATCCCTATTGTAACATCAACTATAAATATCAATAAAGAACTCTCTCAATATCATCGAGAAAGAGAGGTGTGTGTGTCTGAGTTGAAATCCTAAAATCAAGTTAATTGTTTGAGTGTTTCTTACTATATCTGCTTTTTCATCCACCCCATGGCAATATAGAAATTTTCATGTGGGTGTGTGTGTCTGAGTTGAAATCCTTTGGCCATTTGAAAGTCCATCGTCATGCATCGAGTGGTCTGCTATGAAAGATGGGTGGATTTTTCTGTCCAAACCCAGACAATATATATATATATATATATATATATATATATATATATATATATATATATATATAAGAGAGAGAGAGAGAGAGAGAGAAAGAGACTTTCTGTTTTACCGGTGCTTAACTGGCCAAGGGAACTGCACATGGCAAAGCTTGAACAAAAGCTACGACCAACTATGTTCTGTACGTCTTGTGGCTTTCAAGAAGTTTTTAGGTATATCATCTTTCTTGTGCAGAGGAGAAGAACGTGGAGGGGCAGAACCTGGTGGTGCCATCACGGGCCGCTTGTGTCGAGGAGATCCAAGGCACTAAGAGCAGCTACCCGGAAACGCTTCTTCTCCTCCTCCACCGTCTTCTTCCTCTCAATTGCTCATTCCTTGCATTTGCCCCCTTCCTCCGTTATCTCAGAAGAGCTTCTATCTATCTCACTTCAATTTAATCCAAGGAAACCAGTCAAGCTTCAATAAGTAGACACGCACCACTTTTACTTGCGGATGCAGTTGGTGCAGATCAGGGAGAATTTTGTGTCTGTTCATGGTATTTGTACAACCCGCTTTCGGTTTGACTAAACCTAACCTGGCACAGGACGTGGGTACATGGTGACACGACGAGAGCAGATCGGATCATCAGCCAGATCACAGATTCAGATAGATCTGAATTCCCCCACCACTAGTTGAACGCGTCAACAATTCGTGGAGCCTGCCAAACAAGGACATGGCCGAGACGACCCGTTCAGTGTCGAACTTAAGTTCAAGTTGAACTATCAGAGGCTGCTTGGAAGGCATGAACCTGAGGCCTGGCCTTGTTTGAGCCCCCGCAGCTTCAGAGTTGGAAATGGGAAACCAAGGGACTAAATGAAGAACAATCACGTATCAGGGACTAAAATACAAGCCTAGACCAAAGATGGCCGATCCTGTAGCGTGCCCCAACTCCGGACCAACTCTATGTGGATCCAGTTAGACTCCCCAAGAACATGTACGCTCACCCAGAGTCATTCGAGGTTTGATCATGATCAAGAGCAACCAATTTGTTTAGAACAAACACCGACTTCCGATGCAAGAACAAACAACAACTTGATGCCCCAGACCTAGATTAAGCTTAAAATTAACAGAATACCCAAAATATACATAGACTGAGGAAAGTATGTAACAGGTGAGAAGATCACCTGATCATCTTAAGCATGTTGTCATATGCTGCTTGTGCTTGCTGCATTTGATCTGTAATTAGTGGATAAGACATGGATCAGATTGTAGTCCGAATAATCACCATTGGCGTGATTAAACTTTTTCTTACTGGCGTTCTCCCTTCTCTGATAAAGGTTGAAAAGAAATACTGAAAATAATGCAGTTTTCTGGTGTAAGAGCCTTCAGAATCTGCAGGGACCTAGTGCAACAGGCAGCAAGGCGGCTCACACTAAAGAAGTCTAAATCCCTGTCATGCTTCAGTGTATTATTCTTCTGTTCTGGGTTGTAAATGATGGCAGGCATGACACCAAGTTGAAGGAAGTTGAAGGATGCGTGTAGGTCTGCTCAAGTCCCAAAATAAGCTAGAATGGTGTAAGAGTATGGGCTTGAGGATTTTATGCTCTCCCAAGTAAACATTAAAAATATATATATTTTGAAACCACTGCTCATAAGTTGAAGGATGCTGTATCATTTTTCTGGCGTGACTAATTGTGCATCCTAAAGCTCTAAAAAGCAGCCTACGGTGGCTTGATCATCTGGCGAAACAGAATATGGAGCCTTCGTCGCTACCACAGCAGAACTTACTTGGCTCTCCTTCTTAAGGATATTGGGATCTATCTCTCCAAGCCACCAGTGCTCTTTTGTGACAATATCTCAACATTACATGCTACTATTTAGGCCAGCTTTCCACTCAAGAATGAAACATCTTAAACTAAATTACCATTTCGTAAGGGAAAAAGTGGCTTTTGGGGTGTCGGAGACTCGATTTGTTTCAACCGAAGGGCAGCTCGCAGACTTTTGTACTAAGCCATTATGGCAAAGGGAACTTAAATTTTAACCGTGACACTTAGGCATGTGACAACTTCCTACTTTTTGGATGAGGGGAGATGATAACATAAATCCCATGATTCCATAACAGCTTTCCACAAAATCATCAGCAAGGGATATCGCACACATCTTGTAGGGATGAAGGTTATACCAAAATTATTTGCAATAGTTATGATCCAAATCAAAAAACAAAATCTGTTGTAGCCGGTGTAACAAATAAAAACAAAAAATGCAGCACCAACTTCCAATTTGAATTGCATAGCCTCTTGTATAAAATGAGTATTGAGGAAGGAAACCAACCATCAAAGCATTGAGCGGTGGTTGAGATAGTGGACGTAGGAGTATACCGGACCACTTTAGAATTTCCTTTTTTTTCTGCACTGTTCATTCTTTACGGACGTACCAAATTCAGACATTGAAACCCTTAAACTCCACTATTGATGGAAGAACCACCCTGCGAAACTGAGCTTCCATGGTTGATGTCTATGATGGTGGTTGTTCATTTCATCCCTAACGATACGAGCGGCACTGTAGATTCCAAATTGCCACAAATACACCAACCCACCATTAGACTTCATAAACCTCAAACTTGACAAATGTATTTGGTGTCGAAATTCTTCAAGCCCATCTTCAATGAAGTCGGGTATGGCGACCTAGTAAGATTCATCTAGTCAATGATGGCGGAGTCCTGCGAGGGAGGGCAATATCATCAATCACTTGTACATTGGATCATTGTATAGATGCACATTTTTCTCACTTTCCCAGGCTTTTGCTAGGGCATGCTTGTTTTTTTCTTTCTCTTTACCTCTCCATCTATTACTGGTTTTTCCTTAATTAGTTGGCCTCACTAAGTTTTGGCCTTGTGTTTTCTCTTTTCTTGCTGTTAGGGCTTGGTCTTAATTTGCTGTGACCCTGCTTACCAGTAGCAGAGCTACTTCTTAGCTAGGGTGAGCCACTGCCCACACCAGCATATCAAAAAGCTCGTCACGATGTGCCAACACCACATTGCTATGACTCTAAAATTATATGCAGTACCCACACTAGCTTGTGCCACTAATGCAAGCCCTTGGCTGAAAAATCCTGGTTCTGCCACTGCTGTTTACAATTGGTGGTACCTGTAAGCAGGCGTTGAATCGTTTGTTCCCCCTATGTTGCTTCTATATTATGTGAGCTATATATCTTCTTTTTCTTCTTCTTCGTCTTTCTCTATGACCATACGTTTTCTGGTTTTCAAAAGAAGTAGATTTCATGATTTGTGCTTGTTCTTTAGTTATAGTACTCAAACCTAGTAGTAATTCAAGTATTCTTTTCTTTACCAAAATACAACATAGAGATCAAGTTTTGTTCGCCACTTTGTGTATATAGTGAGTTGTACATGGAATGTGGACCATATTACCAATATGTATATTTACTTTAATGCTCAAACATTATATGTGTGTAACAAATACTTTTAATTATGTCGTTATCTCATGCCTCTATCATTATCTCGTACCTGTCACTACTTCTTACTCTTGTCGTTGTCTCATATACATTATCTCATACCCATTATTATTATCATATCTTTATTATTATTTTATACCCATTATCTTACGCCCCCTCATATGACATAAGTATGAGATAATGATAGAAGTATAAGATAACGAGCTAGTATGAGATAATGACAGAAGTATAAGATAATATGTATGATATTACAACATATGCATGAGATAATGAAATATGTATGGGATAACACCATGAGTGAGGAAAAAGATGAAAATATTTTTTGCCACCCATAGGGATATATTGGTTGTAATGATATGCACATACGACAAGTTTTACATTTATCAAATCCAAAAATCTTCATTTTACGTTTTTTTTTTTGTCCCTACAAAAGTTTTCTTTTTGCATTAATTATGGGTATTTTTTGTCGTGAGGAAAATGGGGCACAAAAAATCATACACGACACACGTATAGAGCCAGCTTGACTCACATGGCCAATTTCTGGTGTGCTTGATCATGAGGGAAAAGTACGTGCTAGAACTACCGGTTGCAGTACTCGACCTTATAAGATACTCCCTACCGTCTAGTTTTTTTGAGATTATAAATACTGCACTAATATTTTCCAGCCATACTTATTGAATGATGACCCATTCAGATTGTTCATCTACATACAACGCAACGATATGAGAAAGAGCTGGAAAAAGAGTAACGCCAAAGGTAGCCTGTTATGGTCATGGAAGATATCTTCGGGACAGCTGGGAGAGTGGGTCCTTTGATTTTATCAGTACTGTTTATAAACTGGTCATTAATTGACAAGCAAGCTCTAACCTCATCCTTTTCTCTCCAACCACTCTTCGGCTCCTGGTTTTTGTCTTACAACAGTGGTGACAGCGAGAAAGAGAGAGTGGATTCAGTCAACCGACTTTTGGGATCAAACTTAGAAGGATGAGCTCAAGCGACTCAAACGTATAATTGTTTCTTTTAATCAATTTTGAAGAGAATTTTAAAATAATCTGAGTTTGAAATAAATAATTGAGAGATCATAAAACTTTAGTATAGCATTTTTTCAAAAACTTGTTCAAGGGCAGAACTCACCGGTGAAGTCAAATGGATGGATGCCAAAGAGCATGTGAAAGCAGCATGGTCAAACCACAGCTTAATTAGTATGGCATGCAAACGTATTTGAATGAACAAGCACCGATTCGCAGAGAACATCAGGAACGCGGTGCAATTTGCTGCAATTTATAAACTATGGGCGCACGGCCGATGGACAGCCGAGTTGCAAAAGCTTGCTTGGCGGCGCGGAACTCCTTTTCTTTCCTTCATTCCTTCCTTCTTTTCTTCTTTCCTTCCTTCTTGTTGGGGCTGGTCGGGTTGCCGTGGTGAGATACTTGCTTCTTGCGTGTGGACCGACGTGACTGAGATTTCATTTTCTAATTAGTTGAAAGGGATGTCATCAACTCTCTCTCTCTCTCTCTCTCTCTCTCTCTCTCTCTCTCTCAGTAGATGATATACATGCTGAAACTGCATGTTGTTCACATGCAACAAAAGAAAGAGCTTCACACGTCTCTCTCTCTCTCTCACTGTTGTCGCTCTCTCCCCCTCTCTCTCTCTCTTGCCTTTGCCCATCATATTAGAGTTGGTAGCGATTAGTTTCTTCATTTTGAACATTTTCACTTGGGAGGCTTTTAACGGATGTAATTGCACATACAAAAAAAAAAAGTTTGGTGAATGTATTCTTCTGGTGATTTGCCTGTTTTTTGAACGTGCATATCATGCTTACAATTTTTTTTCTTCTGGAAAAAGTAAGAATATAGTTTTGGTTTCACAAGTCTCTAAAGAACATTCTTTATATATATATATATATATATACATATATATATATATATATATATATAATGCCAGACCACTAAGGTAAGAAAAAAAATCTGGCCTCTTAATTTTATGTTAAAAATATTGTAAACAAAATATGAACATCCTAATGTGTTCGTAAATGGCAATTCAATATGATATTTCAATTAAAGTTAATTTGCAAAAAAAAAATCATTTTTCTACTATCAAAATGTTGATGCTATAGGAGTCATTCATTTTATATTATTAAAAAAAAAATATTAAAGTAAAAAATGACTAACTTAATACATGTTCCTCATCAAATCACTCTTAACATAATATCCATAAAGTTAGTTGGCATAAATAAATGTTTTAATAATTATTTTGACTAGGTCTGGTTTTTGTCTTTACCTAAGTGATCTAGTGTGTCTGTGTGTGTAAAATGCTGTCATGTGTGGAATGTTGCTGGAGGATTAAAATTTTAAAATTTATCATTAAAAAGTGGAAACTAAGTTGGCATTTGCTACGGTTTATGGTGTGACGAGGGATGGTTTTATGATGATTTATGGTGTTTTGTATGATAATGTTTTAAATTTTAACCATCCAGCAACTATCCTACACATGGCAGCATTAACTTAATTGCTGAATGGCAATGCTTAAGGTGATTTCTTAGCATCCGCAAGGAACTCTGGGCAGCCTTACCTTAAGAAGCTCCTACTGGTTGTCTTTAACTAACGTAAATGGTTTAAGTGGCTTCAACGATGCTTGGAAGCAAGGAGGAAGCTACAAAAGGCCTTAGTATTCTCAGCTAGGTACGCTACTATTGTTTCTGTTTTATATCATGACCCTACAATGGGGAATTCTAACATGGATAACTATTCTGATAATGCAGGTATGGTGATGGAGAGCCAACAAAAAATGCTGAAAGGTTTTATAAATGGTTTATGAACGTGAGTTTTGAAGAGATCAAGTTAGATAAAATTTAATAGTCCACTTGTGCATATATTTATATGTTCAACATTTTCGTTTTTCATTTTAGAGAAAAGAAAGAGGAACTTGGCTCGAGAACCTTCAATATTGTGTCTCCGTCTTGGGCAATAGACGGTATGAACACTTCAATAATGTTAGCAATGACACTCTTCCTGTCTAATTCCATTCGGTTGGTTTTTCTTTCAGTCGTTAATTTTACTTTTTCTTTTTGGTAACTCTTCAACATTACAGGTAGCTAAGGTGATTGGTGAGGCTCTCACGAAGCACGGTAAGTTGCTGAATCAACTTGAGCTTTGGTTTTAAATCCTATGACAGTGAGATCGTTGGCTTTCTTTTGGCAGTAATGGGGGACGCCACATTTTGGTTTTGTGTGGTTCTTCTATGATTGTTTTTCATAACCTAGTAGCAGAATCCTTCACAAGTTTGTGAAGTGTCCATTCATATGTGCCTTTCTTTGTTCAGTTGATTGACTAGTGCCATTCAAGTGGTCCTTCTTGGTAGTGCAATAGTGCATTTTGTGGGTCGATAAAAAAAAATGAACAAATCTTCACCAACGCATGAAATTGTGTCGATAAAAATACTACCAACATCCACCTATATGTCAATAAACCGTTTTACCGATCCTATCGGTAAAAGTTTAAGCGATGTCTTGCCACATGTTAGTACACCATGTGTCGGTAAAAGTTTAAGCGATGTCTTGCCACATGTTAGTACACCATGTGTCGGTAAAAGTTTTATTACCAACCTTCATGCATGTCGATAATAATTTTATTTACCTATGCACATGATACGTTGATGCAGAACTACATCAACATGTGTGCTAGAATATCGGTGATAGTTTTTACCGACATTATCTACACTGTCAACCTCCTCAAACATGGGTAAAACATTTACCAACGGGTCGTCATGTTTTATCAACATTTTTCAGCCGTAAGGAGATCCCCGGTTTTTTTGTAGTGGAAGTAGCCCCAGTCCTGCTGTCTTATCATGGGTCAGTGGGTTTTCCTTCCTTTAGAAGGGAAACATTTCAAGGCATCCATCATTGCGGAAAATCAACTCTATGATTAGGTCCAGTTGGTTCGAACAAAACATGATTTCATATACATGACATGTCTATAATTTTTTGATGCGGACATTGAACTTCACAATGGGAAAAGGTTCAGATTGAGTTTTTTTAATTGAAACTTATAAAGATTAATATAAAATATGATCAATACCACAATGAAATTAAACATGTGAGATGAAATATCAATGTCACACCGGTTGGAAGGGCGCCGTGTGAGACCAAATAACGCTACCTCTTTGAAGTCATGATTGACCCGTCAGACTGAAAGAACAAATTAATTGATCAATGCGCCCATTGGAATATCACCTTTACCGTTTTATATATTATATATGCTCTCTGATGTTCATACGGATGCATATATTATGTAGAGAATATTGGGTGTGGCGCCCATGAACTCGTCCGCCCACGTAAGTGGGACTATCCGCTGGTGTCATGACGATTGTATCTGACCTCGGCCGTTCGGTGGACTTATTGAACACGTCCGTTCCATGCAAGTGTACATGAGTGCTACCCGTTGGCGTCACGACGGTTGTATCTGACTTCCGGGGATTGGTGGAATTAAATCGGCGATTTGTATAGAATGAGTTCTGTACACCTTTTATACATAAATTAAACCTACTATCAATATACATATTTACTTTAATGTCATAACATTAATTAGGTATAACATGATAAAGTTGTTTTTTTAAGAAAATATCAATAAATGTAAAAAACAATTTAACTTGGTAAGAGAACACTCAAAATTACAAAAAAAATTGTTTTTTGTGTTTTCTTTTTGTTTTTGGCATTTTTTTCAAGGAGACGGGTCTTTTTTTCAAGGCTTCTTATTGGCTGATATATTTTTGACGTCTAAAAGGTTTTGTTTAATATGATTGTCGTGACAATTATTATTATCGTTATTGCTACTACCATCATTATTATTATTGATCACATATCCAGCTAATTTATTAATGCATATTAATCACTGATTAATTAAACACGATTTTAAGGGAAACTAAATTCACGAGCTTGACCGATTTTTCATACTCTGATCGTCGAAGATATGAGGAGGAGGCAGCCGCAATCGCAATAGTAGCAACTGTTGGCGCATGTATTCAATATTTTGAAAGTCAAGCTCCCCCATCTCTTCGTTGTTATCCTTTCTCTCACTCTCTCTCTCGATGATCTCCCACCTCTTTAAATTGAGTCACAAGCACATGCATCCTATCATTCATTCCATTGTTTACTAGATCTGCAGTCATCCCGAGGTAACATCATCGCCATCCTCTCTCTCTCTCTCTCTCTTTCTTTTGACGTCTTTGTGTTGGGAAGGTGCAGTCAAGAAGGTGTTTAAGAATTAGAGCGATAGCAACGATAGAGTTTGGTTCAGCTTGTCCTTGAAAATGTTCAGGAACAAAGCCTACATAGGTGTTTCAAAGAAAGTCGCGTTCCAAAATAAAAAAAGGAGATGCACTTGATTCAATAGAAACGGACGCTCCACACAACGTGGAGCGTCCATTCTCTTGTCACGTCGAGGTCGCCGGTCCTTGGAACGCTGTGTTCCGTCGGGACGCTTGAACACATCCTCATGCATCCTGTACATCCCACGTTTGTAATAGAGAGCCAGCGTTAGTTACCAGGAGGTTTGCGTAAGAGATAGAGTGGAGCTGGTGGGTGACCAGTTTCAGTTTCCGTTCATAATTTTCGGGTTGTCAACTTCATGTGTTACAAAAGAAATGATACTTACATGCAAGTTTAAGTGTGAGAGTAAGCCTCTACCTTGGGAGGATGGAGGGAAGGTGAGGGCCTCAAGCTTGTTGGACAGTAGGATAAAATATTTATTCATCCAAGAATATCTAGTGAATGTTTTCCGAATCAAATCTGTGTAACAACTACTGTAGATTTCTTTGACCAAGAAGCTAGAACCATATACCTCTAGTGTATTTCATGATACTTCTGCAACCTTGACATTTCATTTTCTGTCAGCTATTACATTTTTTTTTTCCTTGTATTATATTTGTCAGCAGTTCAATAACTTCTAGACGTTTGATATGCTGTTTTCTGAACAACAGGCGTGATGTATATTTGACTTGTCAATAATTTGTTACTTTGTATTAATTTGGTCTGATTATAGAGATTCATATTGCAACAGATCTAATGATGTTGGTCTTCTCTTTCTAATTGAAAATAAAAAGGAAGGTCCTTAATTATCCACGGATGAGCTACTCAAGTGTATAACTCGAAAAAAAGACTCTCAAACTTTAAAAACTTTTTCATTTGACTCTCTTTTTCATGGCTGATAATTTAAAAGGATAAATAACAAATTACGCAAACATATTATTTCTTCAAAATTATTTGTGATCTTGACGTCTATAGGCATGACAAACAACTTCTACAATTCAATGCTTATGTTGTTGTCTACGTGTTTATGGAATTGATCAACAGCACCTATCAGTACAGGAGCCACGTTGTGTTTGGTGTGGGCAATTGCCCACACCAGCCCACAAGATTTGTTTTATTTATATAACGCTGTCTCATTCCTTTTTACTTTTTTTTTTTTTTTACATATGATTATCCCTTAAAGCCGTTTGAAATTTAAACCAGTAGTGGCACTTTACTAGAAGTCCATTGGTACCAGGGGCGGAGTCAAGGTAGTGCACGCATAGGCCCTGGCTCCACTTAATTTTTTTTTTAAATTACATTTAAATTTTAAAAAATTTTACTTGCTTTATATAAAAATTTTGAAAATTGATATTTCGGCCCCAGTCAAAATTTAAAAACTTAAATTCGATCCGCTTCATGAAAACTTTCTTCCTCTACCCCTGATTGGCACCGGTCGATTTCTAAATTTTGAGGAGAAGAGGTGGTTTACCGTAAATGTTAACCACTATTTTTTAGAAATTTATAAGTAATCTATGGATTTTTGACATATTCACAGGTGACTGCCTATTGTTTGAGAAATAACATGTAGTGCTTAATTTTATCAAATACATCCTTCATGATCAACAGAAAAGGTTAAAATACATTACAGAAACCATTTTACCCTCAATAAAAAAGAAAGTAGCTTCGAACGAAGAATTCTTTTACAGATCACATTTTTTTGTTAATCTCTACGGTTTAGCCTTTTTCTAGTGATCATGCTAATTAATTATATAGATGCATTTTTGAGGAAGCAAAAATTGAACGGTTCACACAAATATTGTGCCAAAAACTTGCTAGTCAAAAACCAAGTGACTTATAAATTGTTTATCGGAAAGAATTAATTTTTCTTGGGTATACTCAATTGTGTGGGATCCACACACCATTTAGTTAAAGAACATTTATATTGCCATCGTATTCCGTAAAACATATATTGCTTATACGTTGCTTCGGGGCACCTGCAAAGAAGTACGGTTATTTTTCTTTTCTTTTTCACTTTTTTGTTTAAGTGATCAAATGTCACATATATAAAATCTAAATTGGATAGTTAATGAAGCCAATTAGGTAGTTATAATGTATATTTTAGAAGCCTAGATATACACACAAAAAAAAAAACTGGCTTTTAATATAACATAAACTTGATGATTAAATTAGGCTATATATGTTCTTTCAATCTGTAGATCAAGTTTTACAGATATGAAATGGGGGAAAAAAAAAACGACCAGCTTTTGAGAATCTCTACATGATCTGAATACACATGATCGACAATGTTTTTTATTGACTCCCTGAGTTTTTGGGCATAAAGTTGACATTCATGGTACAGATACGGACAATCAGTATTGTAGAAGCATGAATTCTCAAACTTTGTTTTTTGCATGCATTAATTACGAGATTTTTAATTTATTATCAAGACCAAGTCTGGTAGGGAAAGTGTGGGGAGCTTCGGCTCTCAATGAGATGGTAAGATGAAATGCCTCTTTTTCAGACTTATACTTTATGGATTGGGCACAAGAAGACGTCTTAAGTAATCATTTTGACCACAATTGCAGAAGAAGAGAAAAACTTAATCAATTGTTTATTTTTAGCATGCTGGTTTGGTTAGGTACATAGAAGCGTGACGATTAAGAGTCAACAGTTGATGCAACTCTCATCAAGATCAGTCAGCAGTCAGTAGATAAGGTTTTTTTATAGTGATCGACGTGACATAAACTTGGAATTTTTAGTCATCCAATAATTTAAGAAACCTTCCCACGCCGTTTTCACTATGTTTGTTTCGTAGAAACAATCAACTTTGGAATTATATCATTAAGGAGACTTAGGGAAAGCTGACAACTTAAACAATTATATAACTTTGCAATTGTATCATTGAGAGAGTTAGATAAAGCGACATCAACTTTCTTGCATACCCACAGAATCGAACTGATGACAAAACCTCCACTCTCCATCAAAATATATATATATATATATATATATATATATATATATATATATATATATATATATATATATATATATATATATATATATATATATATACACACTTACATGATATAGGCAGAATATTTGGTTGAAGCACTTCTGATGTGGGAATTGTTATTATTTTATTTTTTTCAGACCTGGAGCTTTGACTGGTTTCGTGGTAGTTGAAGCGTAATTCAAGTTTGTGTTGAATTGAGGAGCTAAGGGTTGGTTCATTCTCGGCGATATATAACCTCTCAGGTTCCTTCTTGGCTCGAGCCGGATCGTGTCTGCGCTGGAGGCGAGGGTGTAGTTCCGTAGAATTCTGAAAGAAGGTGAGGTTAATTTCATGCAAGGTTCTGCTCATCTTTTAACTTTGAAAACAACTTGTGAGGAATCATTATAATGCTATGCACATATTACGTGGTCTCTGCATCTCCTTTTTAGGATTATAAGTACTACGCACAGTTTAGAATTAATTTGTACGTTATTAAAAAATTTCAATGTTTTATTAATCATCATAAAAATAAAAACAGATTCATGAAAAATATTGACTCAATCTTTAAGACAAATTCAAGAAACATTGTGTTAGTATTTCTATCAAATGCCTTAAGCTAATCTTTTAAATTTTTGTTAGCAGTCTTTTGTGTAAAGGTGGCCATCTGGCCATGTATGATTGGCTTTCAGGTACTCGGCCTTGTTGGATCGGGCTTAGGCTGTCAAATAAGGACTTAGGCTAGTAATAGAGCTACTTGTTGGTTGGTATAGGTTACTGCCCACACCAGCCCATCAAAAATATCATTACAATGTCCTAAGATAACGTTGCCATGACTCAAAAACTACATGGAGGACGCACACCAAACTTGTGCTGCCAATGTAAATGCCCCTTCGTTAAAAAAATCCTGGCTGTGCGGGGTTGGCCCCAGCCAAATTCCTCATATATATATCACATAACCATATTTAATATGTTTTTATATCAATTTTTTATTTTAAATATAATATTTATATATTAAATATATTTATTGATTTTTCATTAAAATAAGGTCGAGCTGGGACCAGACCTGGGCCTTGATGGTTGGTCCTAGGCCTCGAGTACATGTTTCAGGCTAGCTCGAGATCGACATTGAATGTAAAATTAAGATTGTTTATATATATTTACTTGAAAACTAGTTTGCTTTAGTGTTTTTTTTTTGTCCGAGGTTGACAAAAAAAAATTGATACCAGGTACGTCTAAAATATGTCCAATATATGGCTCAATATATGGCTCAAAAAGGCTTTCTAATGAACCCTAAAAACTGTGTGCTCTAGCAGGAGAGGTGGTGTTCCTTGAACTGTTGTGGAGATGAAACCACAAGCAAGCTCCTTGCCTCCAAGAAAGAAAACACAAGCAATTAATTCGGTGGAGGCCCAAATGAAGGAAGTGGGCGATGCAAGGAGCCTTTCCCTTAGGTAGGATGGCTTCTTGACCCAGATCTATAACATTATGTTGATATTAATGTTTCGTTTGAATGCCTTGAATCGGATCAATCCCTGTCGCTTGAACCATCACAATGTTCGACGCGGTCTCCTATACGGTGATATTTTCTTAATATGTTATTTAAGGGCATGGAAATTAATTAGAACATTTGAGAAACTATCTTGGATGGAAATGTATGTATAGGGATTTGAGAGGTCCCAACTCAAGTCAATCAGATTTAGTTTTTTTCTGAAATACGCCCATAGACTAAACAAATTTGAACACTGTATTGGTTCATTTATAAGTCGAACGACCGACCAACCTCTCTCCCTCTCTTTCTATATATATATATATATATAATATTTTTTTTGTTTTTGTTTTGCCTGAGTTCACCTTTCCTAAAAATAAATTTTTAATGTTTATTTAGGGAAAACCATCTTAAGCATAAAATCCCAATACCATACCCTTATATCTTCTAGTGGTATACAACATTTTTTGAGTTACTAATCAAGTGGACGGAACTGGGGTGGAGATAGGAATTTTTCTTTATAAAGGTTGAACTATAGCTTTAAAACTTTAATATGAGCCAAAATATAAGTAGTGAATGAATGATGTCTCGCGCTATCCAGTCATCTAGCCGTCTAAATAATGTTATCTATCTGATGTGGATGAATATTTGAAAGAATAACATTGAGAAAAAATATAAAAACTCATATTATATGACATAAATGTTCATCATTTTTTCCGTTGCTATTATGATGGATGTTATGAGTGATATATATATATATATATATATATATAGCTATCAGACGGTTGAATATTAAATTAGATCAGAGTTAATATAAGAGCCATCGATTTTAAGGAGATTAGATACTAGAGGTTAAAATTAAATAAATAAAAATAAAGTTGTATTTGGAAGAAACACAAATACCCTTCGAAAGGAGGCAAGATTGAGATATCTCAAATCAAGGAAACTGATTTGCTTCCTTTTATGATAGACATTCTGTCCCTTGACATGCAGTTTATTTTTTATTTATTTATTTTTTTACTTATTCTCTGCTATATGATCGATGACTTACTAACCGTCAGTTTATATATATATATATATATATATATATATATATTAGAATTGGATATTAGAATTGGTTGGAACACACGCCAACTTGACTATAAAGTGGAGATAGTATTTTGGATTGAGTGAACGTTGCTTTGCCAACTTGACCATGAAGAGATGGAATCGCGGATGGAGTGAACGTCGTTTTCAGATAATAAAGGATACGTGGGCCTTCATGTCCGAAAGCTGGTTGCCGAGTGGGCCCCATGCCACGAAGCAACAGCTCTGGTGTCCTCGCGCACGTGTTGTGGGGCCCAATAATATCGGAGAGTCGGTCTAGCCAGAACCTCTCATTTTTCGCGAATGGACGTTCCATTTATCCATCTCTCGTCGGACGGAGGAAATTGTCAAAGTCAAGTGTTCGATGACTGAAGTTGCAGAACACCGACTTGCTCGTTCGCTAAAAAAAAAAGAGATTCATAAATAAGAAATAATAATTTTGTGAACGCCTTTTTCAGAGAGTATATAGAAATTTTCTAGTAGTTGAACATATAAATCTTTCGGGAAAGGATAAAAGAATATATGACGACGACTTCCCATGGTTCCCACAAAGCTGTTGTTCCATGATGAAACTCATTGTCTTTGTATTAAATTTTTTAGTTTTAATTAGCATGATTCTGAATGAAGCACTTACGAATCGAAAGCAAAGCTTATAAATATTAAAGAAAGCAACATGGAGTTGTAACATCTTGAAATATTCGTAAAAAAGGGGTTAGACCTCACAAAGTTAGTCCTAACTAAAATGTGCGTTTATCAGCAGGAGCAGAAGGGGCGTGACTGGCGGCTTAATGGGGGAAACGAAGACACAAGGGACTTCACTTCATAGCAAGAAAGCACATTCAACTTCGAGTTCGAGTTCTAGTTCTAGTTCAAGTTTGTCATCTCAGAAAAAGAGAACACATGCAATCTCAGTAGGAGGCCGAGCCAATGAAGTGGTAGATGCAAAGGGCCTTACTTCATTGCTTTCTCCAAAGGTAATTAGCACATGATTAATTGAGCTGTATTCTCCAAAGAACTATTAGATAAGGAGAAGAGCTTATCAACATCACAGAATGTGGAAAGGTGTGGTGTAGTTATATACCATCTTGGCATTATTTTATCATAGTAGTATTGTTATTCACGACGCCTCACTAGTTTATACTGTAAAGACTTTTTTTTAGTGTGATTAAAACCTGGAAAGAACATTGAAGGTCTATTATTTTTTACTGGTCAATTAGTCAATCTCATGCTCAACAGAACTCAGTCCATTACTTGCTCCTGGTAACCAGATAAGTGATTTTAGTTTGGTGAAGCACCTTGGGAAATCCTTTGCCTGGTTATAATTAAAATGCATACTAGATAAGTGATGAGAAACGGGAGCCATCCAGGTTAGCTGAATATGCTGATGTTCGGGTCCAAAACTTAACTTGCTAGGTTCAAACTAGAGATATCAATAATTGGGTTCAAATTGGAAATATACTTTTAATATATGTGTGTTTTCTGGATATCTATATATTCAGATTCAAATTTATATTCGAACTCATATGAAGAAAAATATATATCATGCTGAATCCAAAATCTGAATTCATAATCCAAATCAGATTGTTAAAGTACATCCAAATCTGAATCCAATTTTATGGTGAATTCAAATCATATTATATGTATTAAGTATAGGATATTTATTTGAAACTATATCTGATCCAATCTGTATTTGAATCTGACTCAAGTCAATATTTACTTAAATCCAAATCCGAATAAAGAGTATTCGGATCTGTCCACATTTATTTAAATCCAAATCTGAATAAAGAGCACTCTGATTTGCCCTTTGAGCAAGGTTGGTCCTCTTCCTTGCCCTTACTTTGCTGGTCTTAGGATTTGTTATATGAGGCTAGACCACCAGTTCTACACACTCTTTCAAGAATTGAGATGAGCCAGTCATTTCGGCGAGTTGGCCACCCAACTATTTTATTGGGGCACTAAGTGTTAGCATGCACCTAAGAGGGTGTTTGATAACAAGAACAATGTGTTCCAAAAAAAGAACATGTTTAGGAAACACTGTTTTAAAGAATGCAGAGTTCATGTTACCAAGCGCTTGTTACCAAACACTCATAAGCCTGCCCTAACACGATCCTCACCCTTCTGGGGTGGTGTACTACCTACTAATTGCAGATTCACATCATGCATGTCAGCATGTGGTCATACGTGGGATTGCACCATAAGATCTAATCTTACCTCATCCATTCTATTATACATTTCATTTATTTCTTAGAGATATCTCCATAAAATTAATCTCATTTACTGCAAACGTATAATTGTTTCAAAGTTTTTCAAACCCATATTAGTCTGCTTTTCCTTAACTTAAATGAATCTGTCTTCAGGGCAAATTGTTACAAAATACCAAGCAGCCTCTTCCTTGGGTGTAACCTTCTGTCTGCACCCATCTTTAGGTACAACTTATGGAGGGAAACTTGTTTGCTAATGCATTCCACGGAGAATGTCCCAACCACTGGACACTACACATGGGTCTATGATGCATCGCATAAGGTTGTTGGGGCATTCTACTATCATAAGTAAAATGTCTTAAAAAATAACCGGCTTTGCAATTTAAACATTACATGAACTTCCTGAAGATTTTACTAGACTTGAAGGTGTTGCACCAAAATCGGGAACTACTTTTGCATCACATTAACAAAAGACATATATACAGCAATGGGTAGATACCAGGCCATTAGGTTAGGAATGAAACCTGACTACTAAAAAATGATTATTGAAATACTTTTTGTATAATCATACCGTATCGATATGATCTTTAATGTTTTGATGAGAATCATATACTGAATTAGTCATTTTTGCAGTTTAACATTTCTTAGTGCAATAAAAAATTGAACAGCTCGTATGACTTCAAACTTTGAATAGTATAGAAGTCATTGTTTTCCTTAAAAACAACCTCAACTAAAACATATTCTATGTTGAATTAGTATTTATAACTATATTGGAATGTCAATATGTTATTTGAAATATTATTTATAAGAATTTAACATGTCTGGTTTTTATCCCTGACTTAAGTTGTCTGGGATATCATACCACTTTCCCTATATATATATATATATATATATATATATATATATATATATATATATATATATATATATATATATAATCCTCATAAAATTACTTCAAAATATGTTTTTGTGTTGCAAAATTGAAACATATGAAGATTTAAAAGTGATCCAACTTCTTGGCTTACAAAATTCTAAATTTAAGATAACAACTTTTATATCATGTACCGAGTCATCAGGCATGAAAAATTGCATTTTATGACTAAGTTTGATCTTGCGGGAGATTCTCCGGAAATTAGGAGTTTTTCATCTTATATCAAATTAATTTACGACAACTTTTGACTTGGCTTAACCTCACGCGTTTGGATTGAAAGATGGTTGTGTCCAAACATCCAAAAAGAAGGTGGATTCGAGATCAAATTAAAACGTATAAAAGTATCTTTCCCACTTGATCCCCCCCACCCTCCTTGCCCTCTTGCCTCAACCATTTATTTCATTGGATCTCAAATCTCGAACACATCCAAAATGGGAAGCTTGATGGTGCTTTTGGTCCCTCCAAATCAACCTCACCAGTTTTTCACTCATTCGAAGCTCCTGATCTCTGTTCTTTCCTTCCTCATTCTCTATCTTGTGACCAGATAATCAGATTATCGGGATATACTAAATGGATCTGATTCAGTTCATCCAAGTACATCATCAAAAGTCATACTAAGATAAAAATTGGTTGTAGTCTAAGTATATAAGACGTCCCTCTAGCTAAGATTAAAAGTGAAAAACCATATCCCTGCCATTTACGCCTGCAGCAATTGTGCTTACTATTCATCATCGGCAAGTTTTTCAGATCCAGAACAGTTTCACTTTATCTAAATCCTCCATATATATGCCATACATAATTTCTTGTTTTCCTTTTCATATACACTTCTTTCTTGTGTTTATATGTGTTTTTAAACTCCTGTGGGTTGTATTTGCTGGTTTTAATCACACTATGGACCTTGTATCAGCCAAATACATATTATTCAGACTCGTTTGCTGCCTTTTCCTTTCTCCTTCTCTGCCTATTGGACCATTACTTTTAGAAGCCCAAAATCCTCTTTTACTTGCTTTGGAGGTACAGCATTGGCATCGGCAATGGCAATGGTGCACCCTTGAAGTCAGGTACCATGCCCCACCACTTAAAACACATAGACATTGCCCCCACATGAATTGAAGTAAAGACATGTCTCTCTACAGGCCCCTAGCCCTACCAGTTATGCTATGCCCCTTGAGGCTATTGGACCATAAACTAATGAACCATTTTACTTTAGATCCTCTAGGATGTTTTGTTGTTAACTAGGCCGCTATCCATGTCTGGAACATCTTGGATAATTTCAGATCTTAAATCTTATATGCATTGTAGATCTCGTACCTCCTAGCCAAGTAGATCTTAAATCATGCTTCCTTCTAGAACGATGATTAATGATAGAACCTTCACCTGAGATTGTAGGGGGGAATGGGGCCTATTCTGCTCTAAAACTTCATTGTTTTTAATTGGATACTGATCATTTTTTGGAGATTGAATAGCAGTCCTTGACACTTAGGTGGTGTTCGATGAGCCCAGAATTGTGAGATTATAGAATTAACATTTTCATTTTTGGTGAAATGAGAATTGTCTTATCAAACAAAGAATTTTGATTTCAACATATAGGCTTATTCTTGAATCAAATTCCTAGAATTGTGATTTTACTCTGGATGGAACTTTGTTTCCAGAATTTTAGAATTTTTTCGTCCTTCTTTGGGGCACATGTCATGATGGTTTTGACTCATCAATTCTATAATTTTAATTCATGTTTTATCAAACACTTCATTTTCAATTCTCGAAACAAAATTCCAAATTATCAAACACATAAGGAAACTCAAACTGGAATTTTCATTCCAATTCCAGTTTGAGGTAGAATTTGTTTCTAGAATTTTAACTATAAAATCAAAATTCAAGGCTGCCAAACACCCCATAAATATTTGGCTCGGACTAGTGAGATTTGTTTCGTCGATGAAATTTCTATGAGTAATAGATTCCAATGCACCATACTCTTTCAGCAAGTTATCAATAATTTCCAATTTTTTGCATCGATAAAATGTCTCGTGTTTTCCTGTGTCGATCAGATGGGACTTGATGCGCCCGAAAAGTTTGGTGAGTTGATTTTCAAATGCACTTAAACTCTGGCGTATAGACGTGAAGGTCCCTATCCTCATAATCATGCAAATGAAATTTGGACCCCTATCCTCATAAGATGCGCTTGATTCTTAGGGCAAAAGCATTTTTTTGTTTTATTAAGAAATTTTACCTAAGGTAAAAATGATTGGCTTAAGGATGCAACTACGAAGTAACCTTATTTCAGAGCCTTCAAATATATGGTAAATGGCACCAATATGTAAATAAACATATAAAATATGAACATGAATGCGTAGATAGCAATTTCATGAATATGTCTTGGCGGGTGTGCAGAAAAACCTACACTGCCTCCACCAATGTGATATATAGTTAAGATTCCTGGAGGCCACTCACAGTATATACAAATAAAGAACAATTATATCTATTCCTTGTTTATCTTATCTAGCTTCATACTATTTTCATCTTGCTTTTCATTTGTTTGTATTTTCTTTCTTCTACCATTTTTACATTTGCAATATTCTCCTCCTCATTTTAAAATAAACAAGTTTCTAATTCATAGCATTTCAATTTTAAATTTATGTAGTTTGCATGTTAGGTAACTAACAAGGGAAGACATGTTCCCACCTTTTAACGGAGGAGTAGTTTAATAATCTTATGGGAGTATTTTGTTAATTTGTAATTCATGACACATGGTCCCTTGTTAAAGGTCATAAAGTATAACTTGCTCTGGTTTCCATCTCTTTCTATATCAGCTTTACATACTGGTATCTGTGTTGTGAACCATTAAAACCCATCACTAAGAACAGAGGAACAAGGAGGAGGAGAAAGAGGGAGAAAGAAAAAGAAGAATAGCTGAGAATGAAAAGGGCTAGGTAGTGGCAGGACCAAGGTTTTTTCCTGGAGGGGGCCAAGAAAAATTTGTATAAGTTTTACTATGTTTTCCAAAATTTCTACAGAAGCCAAAATAATTTTTTCAAAAATATTAACTGATGAAACATTATTTTTCAAAGTTTTGTCTGGGCTCCACCTCTCCAATTAGGGTTTTTGTGTACGTCTTTCTGGTCTAAACATCTTCTTTGCTATTATTTCAGTAGAGTCCCTTTTTATTTTTATTTCTTACTTTCAAAATCTTTTTACTACAATAAATTTTTCTTACAATTTTTTTTTCACACACACAAAATGTAAGTATATATATACACACACACACATGCAAACATGTGACATAGATGATGAGGAGCATAAGATAATACTTGTCAACAACGCATACTACTATAGGAAGACTAAACGTAAGAATGTCACTAAGTAATTCTATAAACAAACAGGCGAAGTTGGAACCCAATAATTGTGGCCATCGTGCTATTATGTTCATCATTCTATGTATGTCTTGCTGTTAAACATAGATATCTATATTTCTTGTCACCGCATGGGAATTGTAAAAGCATAACCTTGACCACAACATTCCTCTCACAGATTTTACATTACATGTTATATTCATTTTCTCTTCCTGTTATTCCTGATCATTTTTAATTTCTTAACATATGAACATCTATCTTGATTGATAAAGCTGAATATTTTCAAATATCATGCCATATGACTTTATCTTGCAACGGCAACATAACTCTAACTACAATTTTTTGCATATGATGAATGAAACTAGGTGTGGTATAAACTTAAATGGCTTTTTCTTATTTTAGAAATAAAATGCGTAACAGATTTAGCTTTTACATTTGTTTTGCATGACTGAAACATACTGGAGGGACATCCTTCTGAAATTCACCATTATTAGGCTCTATCAAAGCTGCTATCAAAATTGGCATCTATAACTGACATTCTTACAATGGTTTCCCACACATGATTCTCCCCTTGACTGTCTCTGTGCAGAACTTCACACCAGCATGATAACCTTAAGCATTTAGGGTGAAAACAACTGTGTCTCACCTTATTCTCACATAACATAACAAAATAAATTTCTCTTCTGTATATAATGTATAGCTTAATTTGTAGAAAAATTGAATAGGTTTAACATTCAAACCCAAATGAATTGATGTATTTGAATAGGTTTACCATGTAAAACAAGAGAACACTGCTTTACTTTCTCAAATAGCAACCTTATCAGTTCTCGTAACCAGCAAATAATTATCTTAGTTATTGTGAACTTGAGTTGGAAGTCCTATAAGATCCTTTTTCTTCACTCTTGTCAGCATGTTGTACACCTTCTAGTCCTTTCTGCATATACCTGTTCATGTTCTGCATATGCCTGTTCATGATTGCAACCACCTCCTTTTTTTTTTTTTTTTGCCATTTGTGTCTTTCCCTCATGCTCATTTTGTTGGTCAATTACATGACTAATTATGTCATATTTTGCTGGTTTTTCTATCTTTTCCTACTTTATTAATCTTACAAATCCTACAAATCTTACATTTTTCCTACAGGGAAAGGAACAAGTTCCAAGTGGAACTCTTAACTTGAAAGAAAGTGAAGAAATGTCATTGAAATATAATGCATCCTCAGGCCACACAGAGGTTGTCGAAGTAGCCAAAGAACAAGAAGTCATATCTTTTGATGAAGGACCTACAAAGGTAGAAAATAAATTAATTGGCATGAAGAAAAATGTTCACATCTACCATGAGTTAGAGAGTGGTTATTCTGTTGAAGAATGGAGTGCAAGGGATCAGAGTTTAAAAGAAATGCATGAAAGAATGAAATCTCTTCAACTGTATTTAGAAAAGCTAGACACAGAGATCAAATTTTCAGAGATTGAGAAATCTAAACTGCAAAAGGAATTTGCATTTATGAAGGAAAAATTGGTGGAAAGGACCAGATTCTCCATTGACCTTGAACTGAAGCAGAAGTACCTCAATGAAAAGCTTGAATATGCCGAACAGCAGATAAAAGAATATGAGCAGATGTATTATTCCCAGAGTGAGGTCCTCCAATCAGCTCTTAACTCACAAGATGCATTTCAGTGTGAGTTATTGGATGCAAAAGAAGCAGCAAAAAGGTTAACTGTTGAGCTAGAATTTTCAAGGAGGAAGACGGAAGAATTGGAGGAAGAAATGGCATGCTTGAGGGGAGAGGCTCAGAAGGCTTTGGAGTTGCAGAGCTTGCTGGAAAAGACCAACTTAGATGCCAGAAAGATGGAACATAAAGTTGTTTCACTTGAAGAGCAACTAAGTGAGCTATACAAACAAATTGATGAGCACAAACAAGAAGAATGCACCGTTGAGAATGCACTGTCAGAGCTTTCTGTAGTAAGAGCCGAGCTCAACCTTTCAAAAATGCATGAAGCAGATTTGGAGCAAAAGATTGCCTCCAGCGAAAGAGTTCTTGTCGAGGTAAAAGAGCAATTACATTTGAGGATAGCATCGGAGGAGAGATTGAAGCAAGAAGTCTTTGAGTTGAAGAAGTCATTTGCCAAATGTCAAGAAGAGCATCAGTCCAAAGTAATTGAATTCGAGGAGCTAGACTGGAAATTAATGGAAGAGGTGAAGAAGACAATCTTGCTGGAGAGTAACCTAAAGAGACAAGAAGCAAGGAACTTAACCATTGAAGAGGAGATGTCTACTATGTCAAAAATGAAGGCAGATGCAGAGGCCACCATCTCTACACTTAATACTCAACTGCATCACATGCAAAAACTAGTCATTGATCTTGAAAACAAACTGAAAGTATCTGCCTGTAAATCAGTTGAGTCAAACTCCCACTTGGAAGAAGCTATGTCACGTTGTGATGAATTGGAGCTCAAACTGAACTCTCTTCAAGAGCTCTATGGTGAATCTGAACTTCGAGCCTCAATAGCTACAAAGTTAAACCTTGAATATCAAAGCATAGTTCAAGTCTCTAATTCAGCCAAAGAGGCAGCAGAATTGAAGCTTAGGATAACAGACACAGAATTGGTTCACTTGAGGCAAAAGAACATGGAGCTTGAAGAACAGATAAATGATAGCATAGCAAGAAGTGCTGAGGTGGATAAAGTAGTATTCGAGCTCAAAGAGAGAACGTTTGAGCTGTCTAAGATGCTAGAGAAGGTCGAAGAAGAAAACAAGGTTCTAAAAAATCAAATAACAGAGCATAGAGACAAGATAGTCTATTTGGAGTCTTCTCTAAAACAATCTTCTCTACGAAACTGTGAGCTGGAGGAAGAGATGAAAGTTGTGACAGAAAGATGTCTGGAGCAGGAGAATCAGGCCCTCGCTATTCATAAAAAATATCTTGAGCTTCAATACTTGATTAAGATATCAAATGCCAAAGCTGAGGATGCAGGAAAAAGGAATAGGGAGCTTGAACTATTGTTAAGGAACTCAGAAGAGAAACAAATTGAGCTTGAAAAGCAATGTAGAACCATGGAAACAAAGTATATGGAGGTGAAAACTGAATCAGAAAAATACTTCAGCAAGGTCTCTGAAGTTTCTGCAGAGCTAGAGATTTCTTTAGCAAAAATATCCAAATTGGAGGTTTCTCTGCAAAATACAGAAGAAAAAGAGTTGGAGTCAACAGAAAGCATAAGAGAGCTCTGGGAAGAAAAGAACAAGCTTTTGAAGGAGATTAGTCATCTTGAATTAACTTTGGATCAGTCAACACTGAAAATCAAGGAACTGGAAAGCGACTTGATAGTTTCCACAGAGAAATGTGTAGAACATGAGGGTCGTGCCAATGTTATTCATCAAAGATGCCTTGAGCTTGAAGAGTTGATTTGTATCTCAAATACCAAAGCTGAGACTGCAGAAACGAAGGTGGCTGAGATGGAGATAGTGATGAAGAGTTCAAATATGAAGGTGCATGAGCTTGAGGAGTGCATAAGGTCCGTAGAAACAAAGTTGCTCATTTCTAAACAAGAGTGTGAAAGATATGAATCCAAAGTTTTTAAAATTTCACATGATCTAGAAGTTTCTCTAGCGAAAGTGTCATGCATGGAGCTTGCACAACATGACCTTAAGAAGGAGAAGACTGAGTTGAAGGAACAATTTACCCTGATCACTGTAGAGAAGGAAAATTTTGAAAAGAAAGTGAAACATTTGGAAATAGAACTGAAAAAGTCTACCTTCATGAACGACCAGCTAGAAGAGGAGCTGAAAGTGATTACAGAAAAATGCACTAGTTATGAGTGCCATGCAAATAGAAGCCATGAGAAATGCCTTGAGCTTGAAGGCCTCATTAGAATAGCAAACTGCAAGGCAGAGGAAGCTGAAGCAAAATATGAAAAGTATGCATCAAAAGTTATCAAACTTTCAAAGGAGCTTGAAATTTCCATTGCAAGAGTGTCAAGTTTGGAGTTTGAATTGCATGAAGCAAGCACAAAAGAGACTCTATTGAGAGAACAAATAGCTATCATCATGGAAGAGAAGCTGAAACTTGAAGAAAAATTCATGCAACTGGAATGTGAAATACAACAGTCATGTTCAAGGAAGTTGGAGATAGAACATGAACTGAAAGTTGTCAAAAAGAAACTAACTGACCATGAAGAACTTGCCAACAAGAACCAACAGAGGTGCTTGGAGCTTGAATACCAAATCAAAATATCTGATTCAAAAGCAAAGGAGGAGGGAAGAAAAGTAGTAGATCTTGAACTACTATTGAAGGCTATAGAGCAAAAGAAAATTGATCTTGAAGAGGACTACAGGTGCATGAAAACGAAATACATGGAATTGGAAATCGAATGCAAGCAATATACCACCAAGTTATCTGAAGTTTCTGTGGAACTAGAGGCTTCTTCAGCAAAAATTCTTAGTCTAGAAGTTTCTCTGGAAAGTGCAAAACAAAAGGAGGTGAAATTTATGGAAAGCAGAAGAGAGCTAATGGAAGAAAGAAGTAAGTTTTCTGAGAAGGTTACCCAATTTGAATTAGCTTTACGTGAATCAAGTGTCAAAATTAAGGAGTTAGAAAAAAGTCTAGTAATTGCTTCAGAGAAATGTGTAGAATATGAGGGTCGTATCAATGTGTCTCAGCAGCGCTGCCTTGAGCTTGAAAAGCTCATGATAATCTCACACTCCAAAGTAGAGAATGCCGAAAAATCTGTGGTTGAATTGGAAATACTGCTCAAGAGCTCGAAAGAGAAGGAACATGAGCTTGAAGAATGTACAAGGTCTACTGAGGTGAAGCTGCTGAATGCAAAGGAAGAATGTGAAATATATTCCTCCAAAGTATCCACACTTTCACAAGATCTGCAAGTTTCATTAGCAAAAGTCTCAAGTTTGGAGCGTGCATGGCATGACTCAGAAAGAAAAGAAATCATGTTGAAGGAACATTTGTCTCTCGCCAGGGAAGAGCAGAAAAATCTCAAGAGTAAAATCAAGCAAGTGGAATCTTATCTCAACCAGTCGACATTCAGGAACTTAGAGCTGGAACAAGAACTCAAGGTGGTTACAGAAAAATGTACCAAGTCTGAGACTTGTGCCAACATAAGTGATCAAAGATGCCTTGAGCTTGAAGGCCTAATCGAGATAGCAACTTCAAAAGCAAAGCATGAAGAAGCAAAGTTTGAAAGATATATTGTTGAAACTTCAAAACTTTCTGAAGAACTAAAAGTTTCTCTAGAAAAATTATCAAGTGTTGAACTTGCATTGTGTGAAGCAAACACAAAAGAGACCATGTTGAGGGAACATTTGAGTATCATCCTGGCAGAGCAGGAGAAATTTAAGGGCAGAATCAGTCAACTGGAGTTTGATCTAGAACAGTCCCTCTCGATTAAATCAGAGCTACAACAAGAACTAAAAGTTCTTGGAATGAAATGTATTGAAATGGAGGCTAAAATTGAGGCGAGCCACCAGAGGTGTGTGGAGCTTGAACTTCAAATCCAAATTTCTGATACAAAAGCAAAGAGTGAAGCAAGAAAGGTAGTTGAGATTGAACTACTATTAGAGAACTCAAAGCAGGAACAATGTGAGCTTCACAAGCAATGCAGATCCATGGAAACAAAATACATGGAGATGAGAAATGAATCAAAAGAAAATCACAGTAAGTTATCTGAAGTTTCTATAGAACTAGAGGTTTCCCTAGAAAAAATATTTAATTTAGAAGTTTCTCTACAAAGTGCAAAAACAAAGGAGATGGAATACACGGAATGTGTCAAACAGCTTGTGGAGGAAAAGAAGAAAGTTTCAAATGAGATTATCCATATTGAATCAACTTTATATCAGTCGAAAGTGAAAATTAAGGAGTTGGAGAGTGAGCTGGCAGCGGCTTTGGAGAAACGTGTGGAACATGAGAGCCGTGCCAATATAAGTCAACATAAATGCCTTGAGCTTGAAAGCTTGATTCAAACTTCACGCTCTAAAACAGAGATTGCAGAAAAGAGGGTGGTTGAACTAGAAATACTTTTGAAGAATTCAAGACTTAAGAAGCATGAGCTTGAGCAACATATAAGGTTGATTGAATCAAAATTCATGGATGCAAAAAAGGAACGTGAAACTTATGCCTTTAAAGTTTCCAAACTATCACAAGAATTAGAAATTACTCTAGCAAAAGTGTCCAGATTGGAGATGTCACGCCATGAGTCGGACAAAAAGGAGGGCAAGTTGAAGGAAAATTTGGCTCTTATTATGGCAGAGCAAGAAAGGTTTGAGAAGAAAATCAAGCAGTTGGAATGTAATTTGAGCCAGTCAACGTCAAGGAACTTGGAGCTAGAACAGGAGCTGAAAGCACTTATAGAAAAATGTACTGACTATGAGTTCCGTTCTGAGAAAAAGCTGCAGAGAAAGTTTGAACTTGAGGGTCTAATCCAAAATGCAAGCTTCAAAATAGAAGGTGTAAAAGAAAAGTATGAAGAAGATGATTCCAAAGTTGCTGAACTTTCACAGGGCCTAGAAGTTTCTAGAGCTGAAGCAAACATGAAAGTTACTCAGGAATTAGCTGAAAGACATAGCCATATGCCACACAACAGTGGTACAATGGAGCAACACATTCATGCCTTCACGATGACAATTGATGAGTCAACAGGAGGACATGAAATGGACGGTCAGAACTTCCATTCTCAGGTATGCTCAATCCTTTTGTTCTTTCCTACCAATTGCACTAGAAATGTTATGTTAAAACTTTTGGAGACACTTCATATGGCTTTATTTCATACTGATACACATACGTTGTATAATAAACAGTTAGTGTTCTCACCTTAATGATGTTTATAAACATCATTACTCCCACTGCCTCAAGGAATCCATAGCCTTGTCCATATTGTGGACTACATGGTTCCCTCAGAATGTAAAGAATTATGTACTTCATTTGTTATATATGCATGTGCATGTGTATGTGTGCACTTACCTAGAGAGACGGCAAAGACCCATGCACCTGTTTTACATGATTTTGCATATTCTTTTCACTTAAACCGGAGTTTTTGTATATCATGTTACAATTGATGTAGCAGAGAAGATATGTCAAAACAATTGGCAAGTTTTTTGCTTAGATGATCATGAACAAGCAAGGTCTCACAGCTTATATAATGCCAAAAACCTGATGACAGAAAACTAAGTCTTTTATAAATTTATTAACCTTTCAGGTGTATCCCATACATCGACCAAATCATGGTTCTTAACAAGTAAGCAACGATCAGCACATCTTTGCACATGTGTATGTGTGTATAAATGGCACTAGCTCCTCTGGTTTATTTTAGTAATTGCATATTGCTACTGCTACAATATAAACTGCAATTTCTTCTGTTACAGATATCTGTGGAGGATCCAGTAACCTCGTTCAAGGAACAGGTAGGTTTTCTCTTGATCACCTTTTCAAGTTCTCATATAGAATCCCTATGAATTGTGAGGATTGCTTATCCCACGGCCACTTCTTTCCAAACAGAATATACAATCATCCTAATGAATAAAAGTTAAAATGAAGACCTGTTTATCACCAGATAATATTGGATAAGTATTTGGGGAATTTAGGTTAATCCAGTATGGGTGCTTAAGACATTCAAAAGTCCATTTTTCATTTTTATTTCAGTAATGTCCCGTCATCGATCCAGAATAAACAAAATCTGCAAGATGTTATCTAAAGTGTGCACAGATAGGTCAGTCCAGACAACATCAACCTGGGAAAAGTTAAAATGAAGACCTGATATATACAATCATCCTAATGAATAAAAGTTAAAATGAAGACCTGTTTATCACCAGATAATATTGGATAAGTATTTGGGGAATTTAGGTTAATCCAGTATGGGTGCTTAAGACATTCAAAAGTCCATTTTTCATTTTTCTTTCAGTAATGTCCCGTCCTCGATCCAGAATAAAAAAAATCTGCAAGATGTTATCTAAAGTGTGCACAGATAGGTCAGTCCAGACAACATCAACCTGGGAAAATTTCTGCCAAATCAACATATTTCATCCCTTGCTGGCACTGAAAACCCCTTGGCTAGTACTTCCCTCCAGGTCCCATGCGTGCTTTGGCTCACAGAGAGGACTGAAGCCAATGGATCTCAGATTGTGGCAGCCCACGAAATAGTCATGGGATGCTCCAGTATGCTAACCCCCTTGCTGCTGCTGTAGTTGAAGACTTGAATCATTATTTCAGCTAGGTTTATAATTGGATCTATGTAAAATGGAAACTTGTTTTTAATAAGCATAAACATAGAACTGTCATTAATATCTGCAATTTTATGGGGTCCAATATTTTTACAATATATATATCATGGGTATGGAGCAGTGGAATCCAAAGATCATCAAGCATCTTTTTCTTAAGGACACAGACCAATTTTGATTGCTCTAGTTCTTTATTAAGGAAATCAGATAGATTATATTTCTTTTTGGTCTTAACAAAGCATGGAGAAAACAGAAGCTACCGAATTTGTTACCACATTTTGTGACATGATTGAAGATTGTGGCTAATTACTATAAATATATTTGTGGTTGTGATCGTCTTTTGGCACTTGTGTCTTGAGTAAAGACCTAGTTTCATTCTTAGTGCAGGAAGTAAACATTTAACCTTTCGAACACAGAATTAGAAGAAACAAAAAGTCATATGGACGAAAACTTCCAAAAGTGGGAAAAAAGATAAAAGGCCGCCTCTAGGATGACCTGGAGTTGGCACTTTGATGCTTGAATTATTTACTTTCACTGGACTATGGTTTTTACATAGTATAATTTGTACATTATATAACTAGCAACTTTCTCATATCCAATTTTCTATCCAACTTTTTACTGATTATATGAGCTTATCATCATGCTACTTGCCCTCATAAGAAACTTTTTGTAGCTTATGTGAGCTTCCATCCAAGCTTGACGCTCTCATATGAGACTTAGCTCCTTTACTAGCTATGACAAAAAATTTTGTGCATATTTACGGGGAATTGCTGGCAGACGGAGTTCATGTCTTTTTCTATCTTAAAACAACTAAGATGATTAAACTTATGTGATGTTTATCATAATTTACAGGAAAACGAAGGAACAGAGAAAAGCTCTGGAGAGTTGGATATAGAAAAGCCATCATCATCGAGAAGAAAGAGAGAAGCAAGAAGGAAGCATTGGCTACTCAGACAGTTGACAGGGAAGAAAGTCTAGATTATATTGTATAGTATATGGTTCTCAAGATTGCATCTTTATTGGTTGGAGAACAGTTGTTTGTAAGAATGTCTTATTGGAATTTGGTTTTCGATTGTTCAGTTTTTAAAGATGTGTGATCCCGTGAAACAAGACAGGAATTTTATTTGTCAGTTTTAATATTGTGAGTTCTGAACATCCATTTGAAGCTTGAACACTTATCATGTGTTACTGTCATTTAGGAATTTGGTTTTCACTTGTCAATTAATGTGTAACTAGATTATATGCAGGTTAATCTGTTGATATGTGGTAAATGGCTTTTGTTGGCTAATTTGTTGGATACCTTTTTATAAAAGCTTGAAATTTTTCTTAATTATTAGTTGATCAAACAGTTGGGAATGATTTTATACAGAAGTTTACTTTTTCTCTCTGCCTGCCCACCAGGCTATTGTTAAACGTGCTTGCATTTATGGCTGTGAATGAGCTGAAATGAAGGTGCTCAAGCTTGACTTATTCTTATCTAAGCACAACAAGCTGAAGCTTACAGCAAAAGCCTGAGCTGACGAGATATTTGAGCAGAAAAAAACTGAAAATAGTAGGATGTTGATTTTACAGTTGCCAAATCATGCTCAAACAGATTATCTTACAAAACTAAATCATGTGAGCTGCAGACAGAATCTTCTTGGAGAAGCACTAGAACCTCTTACTCTGTACCCACCTTCGCTTGGGCATACAGGAACACATGCACACCATATAATATGTTAACAATAATTATTCAAGACAGATATTCCCAGAAAAGTTCAGGTTGTCATGTTTTATAGAAGTCGGACCTTGTTTCCCTAATAAGACCGGTATCACACAGCAGATAACAGCTAGATCAACCCACTATGCTAATCACCCTTAAATCTTCTGCACAGATCTTGATTTTGCTTTTAGTCTCAGTCTGGTTTAAGTCACGTATGACCTAGTTCAGCATTCATTAGGAGCATGATTTGATTATATTTGCTGGTTTTAGGATTCATAAAAACTGGTTTTTATTGATTTAAGTGCCAAAATTTAGGACAAGCCAACTTCTACACTCATGTAGTTTACTTTAAAAAAGGTTGTGCTCATAGAAGCAACACAACCATCTACTTAGAAATCAGTATAATTTTAGGCCAATTGACTGTGGAACCTGCTCGCTCCCTCTTTCTTGCTCTCTGCCCCCAGATCTCTCTCTCTTTCTCTCTCTCCCATGCCTTTAATGGTCTCTCCTGACTTGCACTACTTTCTGAGGATTTTGAGGTTTACCCACCTCAACATTTCTTACAAGGGCTTGGATACCAAGGTTGGATTTTGTTGACTTACTTTACCGCTTTTGTGAAAGGTACAGTGAATTACTCAATGCTGTCAAAAAGGGTTTCTGAATCTAATCGGAAAGTCAAAAGATTCAGTGAATTGGGAAATCAAATTAAAATCGGAAAAGTTTGTGAATTGGAACAGTTAAAAAGTACTTTTATTTTTAAAGATCAAATAAAATTTGACAAATATTAACAAATCAAATAATTAAAAAAGTTAAAAAAATTAATCCAAAAGCTTTACCACAGTAGGAAAAAAAGCTGACTATAGTCATTAATGACCAAACCGAATACGATATTTAACAAAGTAAATCGCATGCCATATGGTAATTCCTTGGTTCATACAAAAATTTTAAATTGTTAATAAAGCATGCATCCACAATACAATTGTAGCCTGTAAAGACTCTCTACTGCAATAGTTTTCAGCTCTGGCACACAAAAAGCGCTTGCGAAGATCTGGCGCTATTTGAGCGCCACAAAAAGCACCATTATGCTTTTGTAAGACGCCTCAGTTGTGTTTTCAACTGCCGCTTTCTTTGCGCCATAGTCCTCTCATGGTGCCTTCTATCAAGTGCCAATGCTGAAACCATTGACACTATTTTGTCTAGTGCCAGTGATCTTTTGCTTTTTTTATGACAATAATAATATTCGACATATTTTTCCCACACAATAGAAAGACCACAACACTGCTTAGACCGTAAATAATATTTTTTTTTACACATTTCTAGTAATTTTTCATTGTCCATTCATAAAATTAAAAAACAGTGCATTCAAGAAAATGAAAGGCTTTTCATCTCTTTTTCTACATCGTCCAATCCCTATTGTCCAACCCTCCACCCACATGAACAAATGAACAAACACACCAGCATTACGTGAGCATCTTTTGCATATAGCCCACATAGTGCCTAAGAATTATCCTTATATTTCCCCTTTGTGCACCCAATGTGCCAAATTGAGCACCAAGACGCCACCCCTTCCCTGAACTGCCATTCTTTCAATTTTAACACCCTTCTCATACTCTGTGACTATAACAGACAGTGCTCTGTAAAACATTTAAGAAAAGCCATAGTTAAATGCCCAAGGCTAAGCCCGTAGAAGGCTAGGTGAAAGACAGGCACCCAACCTCTTTCGAGAACTTACATTTGTATGACTAAAAGGAAATGGATAGGAAAACTATGAAACAACTAACATAAAAGCAAATACACTTCTCAATAAATATAGTCTATTGGGAAGCGACCAATAAAGAGTGTCATTCAGGCTTAGTTAAAAATAAGTAGGCCAAAAAATGAAAAGCTGCGGCCAGTTAGATGAGACGAATATTCAGTTACATCAACAACTTGATGGACAGTTAGAAAAAGCAGAACATAGCACAAGATATCCAGACATCCACATGGAAAATGAACGTATTAATTATCAATAGATCCTTTATTTCAATGCATAATAGCAACTGGAAACCAGCAAGAAAATTTGTTTCTGCAACTCAAGAAGGTGTGCCAAATGACTTGGATACAGATAAAAGTATGATACTAATTAAAGCCACATAACTAGCACTAATTTGTTTACTTTGATGCCATAAAACTAAATTCATCAGTACAGAGGGTTCTTTGACAAAGAGGAATAGAAGATGAGAAATCATACCAGTAAATACTAATACAACTGCTTTTTAGTGTTGAATGTATCATGATTTGTTATAGCAATAGACCAAAGAAAAACCTCCCTAGGACCCATTTTAGCAGTCAGGCAAAAAGGAATCTATAAGTAGAGAATAAGAAATACCTTAAATCCAGTTCATATATACTACAATAGACAGTACCTAACCTGCACAGGGTGACGATATTCATCACCTTTCTTGTGGCTGTAACAAGAGGAAGGACCTGCTCAAATCCAATCCTTCACAATTATTTTGGAGAGCATAGCTTCAAATCATACAATCTTTAGGTTATGCTATTGTTCTATATTGGCAAACACTTTGTTTCTCTTATAATTAATTAGACCATAAAAAGAATGTAGGCACATGGTCTTTCATAAACAAAATTCCCCATGCGTGAAGACTATACACCTTGGCTCAAGGCAAGAAAAAAATCTCCCCTATGCCAACAAAATAAATTGCTTTATCAAGAAAAAAAGGAAAGAAATGAGAAGCCTAGTGATTACCACACAAATATAAGACTACCATATAAATGGATCACCAGCTACTAGCTAGAGTGGTACAATGACAAAAAGAATAGTAAAATAGCTGAGAACTACCATACACGGCATTAGTAAAAGCACAATAAAGTCACTGAAGGAAACAATATTGAGAAAAGACATATATTAAACAAATAAGTGGCATACATATTTTTGACTTCATATTCGTCTATGGCTACTTTTGCATTAGAGTCAGCAGAAGCATCACATAAGGCCTTAAATTGTAAATATACCATCAAGAAAATCCACATTCCAATGTGAAAAGAACGAACCATGAGACTTTTCTTAAACAAAGGACCCTAAAATTTATTTCTAACAAATTAAGAGACCACAATGTTAAATTACATCTTCGAAAGTCTGCCGACAGCCATGCATTGGAACATTTCTTTAAAAAATGATACAGTTGTCCACACAGTACGAACGGTGAAGGGAACCATTTCCATGTCCCAATCAATCTGCAAGGGTGATATTGCTATGGATGATGGACATGGTCCCACGGAAGCATTAAGTTGCAGCCAATTCATTTAACATACATTTTGATGACATAAGGGCCGAAGCTAGCTATCTGTGATTGCTTTGAGGAAGATTCATTCCTTGGGAGAAATGGAAAGAGAGCAGATTGTTGTCCACACACAAAATTTAAAGCTTATGAGCACCATTGAGAGGAACAAGAGGGAGGGCCAAAATAGGAAAAAGACCGGTGAAATAGGCACACCAATATCTCTCTCTCCCTCTCCTAACGGAAGAAGAAGACGGAGATTGACGAGAGTTGCTCATTTACCTACTGCCAAGGGCAGAGATACTTATGCATATAGGTTCCAAATTTGAATCATTTGCTGCACCAGTGCTAGAACCATATCACCCATTGTATAAAGTCTATGTCATCTTTGTCAAATGTTGTTGGAAGTCAGGGGTTTCTTGGCCAACTCTATTCTCTCAAATAATGCACAAGCACATGTTACGAAAAATTAGATACAAATGCTCGAAATTTGGAAAGTACAATTGGTAGGGGTAAATGATAAGTGGGCTTCGATGTAAACAATAATATTGAAACAAAAAAATTGTCATTCTTGTCATGGTTGCATCAAAAATTTCTTCAACGATATTGAAACCTAAAATTGCCATTCTTGTTTTTTATAGATCGAAATTTGAGTTTTTTTATTTATGCATATAATGTTGCCAGAAATGTTACTTTCCGATATATTTACACTCATATGTATTTTTACTATAAATTTGATTGTTGAAGTTGGACAAATCCAAGTATCAACAGAGCTTGCAAATGTATGGTAGCAGGGGCCAAGCCAAAGAGGTTCGATAGGGCCTTGTACATTTTTAAAATAATTCGTTAATTGGTTTATTACTTTTAGTATTACATGTTTTTGTTGTTGTTTAATGATTATAATTTGTTTTCTACTTGATAAGAGATTATAAATTAAAAAGTGATCCTAATTTAAATGAGGTACATGGCCTTTATGCTTCACTTGGTTTAGACTTTAGGAAGACACTTAGTCAGGATTACCCAAGCCTCCATGAGACAGGTAGACATCATATAAGAACATGAGCAATAACACACTGGTGGGTTTTTCTCATTCCATTGTGACGTTGAAAATGGAAAAGGAAGCAAGAATTTAGAAGGCATGTAGATTAATTCTATTCTACTGTCTACATTTTTTTGTAAGCAAAAGTATTGATCATGACATGGGATCACGTAGCTGGAAGGCATTGTTTCATCACCATTGGAACCATGGAACAATCAGTACTTTTGCTTACAATTACAATAGAATTACACATACCTTCCTTCCTTTGCCATTTTCTTCTTCTCAATGGATGGACAAAGACACACTAGTGGCTTCTTGCTAATGTTGTTACATTATATATAATTGCCTGTCTCATGGAGTCTTGGGTGCAGCTGACTAACCGTCTTCCCAAAGTCCAAGCCATGTGAAGCACAAAAGCCATGCATATTGTACCTCATTCATTTTGTGTATAACCTTTATCATGTCTGTCTCTCCCTTTACCTTCTACTAAATCACCATTTGAGAAGAAAATGCATAATATATCTTATATATCATACATATATAAGCACTAAAAACTGGAAACCTACATTAAAAGACAATCACAATTAATAGCATTGTTAATCATTTATTATGTTTTTTTTTTCTTTTTTGGCTCCTTATACAAGAGTGAATAAAATGAACCCACCACACGAGCAGATATACAAAAGTTGAGGAGAAAAATGGAAGCTCATTTATAGGAATATATCCAAAGTTATGGGGCTCAAATGAAAAATGTATAAAGTAAATGGATAAATGGATGATGAGTTGCATGGGCTCCCCTGTGGTGCTCAATAATATCCACTCTCAACACCGAGCCATGGTACGGGAACAAGCACTCACCATCAAAAAAATATCAGGAATCTTTTTTTTTCATCATTTTTTACTTTATTTATCCAGTTTTTTAGAAATATTTGTGAGTGGAAGATCTAGACATGAGTTCTAGTTGACAAACCCATTCCCTGCAGTACCCAGCCAATGGTCAACAACACAAACAAGCTTTATTTGTTATCTCCTTTTTAAAAATTTTTTGAAGAGTTGTTTAGCAATTGGAACATGAGTGTTATCAAGTTGTATTAAGTTTTAGGATAGATTCATGAAACACTACCTTTAGTGATTCATCAAACTAGCATAACCTTTCAAATAGATTCGTGGAATACTAAACTAATTTTTCAATAATTTTACCATTGCATTTTGATCTAAAGGTGAAAGTGTGTTAGGGAGTTGTTTGGTCTTTTCAGACATCGAAACATTCCCTTTCTGTTATGTTCAATATATTTTACCATTGCATTTTGATCTAAATGTGAAAGTGTGTTAGGGAGCTGTTTGGTCTTTTTGGACATCCAAACAATCTCTTTCTGTTATGTTCAATATATTTTGCTTAAAAATTGGTTTTCAAATGAGCTGTAGCATGATCGGTGGGGAGTTAAGGTCCCATCAAGGTCAATGTATGACTGAAAATTATCCAGCACTAGAATAAAATAAGGACATGGGGTCACCAAAAAGGGTGTGTAGGAATGGCTATGGTAGGGTGACATTAAGACAAAGGTGCGGCTATGTATTATAAAACATAATTTTCTTCTTATCTAACACTACTTAAGTATTTAATGGTTCCAAATCACATAATGATAAGAAGATACATGCCTTTTTTTGGCATTCTATGATTGATATATGACAACCTTAATTTGCCAGCCCTAAACCATGTTTACATTTTCTAAAAAGGGCACATGTGAAACATGCAATGCTCGTTTCTTGGTAGGAAACTAAATAAGCCTTAAAGAGGGCATTTAGTAACAAAAACACTCTTTGGAATGTCACAAATAAAGACACATGTATATATATATATATATATATAAAACCATGATTCTAGTATTAATATGTCAAAAGTGTCAGTTGATTTGAGCCATCTGATCTTTAGGTCGGAAGCATTAGATGTTGGCTTCTTTGTTTTTTTTAGTAATTTTTAACATCTTCTCTCTCCCCGATGCCTTCCTCATTTCATGATTTTCTCAATCCCTTCCTCCATCCCTCATCCACAAGTGCCGGCAGCGGCCTCACTCTCCTCCCCAAATCCGCCGGAGGTCCTCTTTTGCGTTAACAAAAGATGGTGGATTATTCCACCCATGTCCTCTGCCACCACCGGCAGCCCAAGAATTGGTGTAGTCATGGCGGCCCCTCCCCCTCAGCTGTGTTAAACCGGGAATGCCACTTAACACAGCTGGGTGGGAGGAAGAGGGAAGGAGGCATCAAGTTGAGAGAAAATGTTAAAAAAAATTAATAAAAAAAAGCTAGCATCAGAGCCGAAAGATCGGATGACTCAGATCAACTGTCATTTTGACAAACAAAAACTAGTCATGGTTCAACTTCTCTCTCTCCCTCTCTCCTTTCTTTATATATATATATATATTTTCTTAAAAAAAACTTGTTGGAAACCTCATTTTTTCTAACTGAATGCACCATTGAAGGCTGAATAAATCATGGATCATCGTTTACAGAAGTGAAGATTCATTTAAAGCAGACTTTCTGGCTTAAAATTTCATCTGTTACCTCAATTTTTTTTTTCTTTTGGCATGTTGGAATGGGGGCACACAGAATATTGCATAAAACATCACCTCTCAAAACATGTAGCTCAATTGTGGTTCCCGTTTCATCCCTGTCAAAATGCGAAGACAACATTCATGGTATCTCTATACATGCCAATTAGATAATATTTGTAATACATCATCTCCAAATAGGATTTACACAATAGTGAGATAACATATGATTGATGCAACAACTCCCACAAACATGATTTTTAAAATCTAGGGGCACTAGTTATGGGATATTCATTTAAAAATAAATCTAATCTGAATCTGAATCCCTTTGCATATTTATGTATATCTGAATCTGAATTTGAACCAGACTTGATGTCAATTCTTAAATCAGAAGTCGTTTCGGTTTCCTTAGCCTATATTAAGGTTTCCTTTTCCTATATTAATTTTTTTCATATCTGATTTTCTCAAAAGCTTCAATGGGATTAGCCAATCCAAATGGGACATACATTGACATCTTACAAAGAATGAACCGTAGAGATTGGCTATGCAAATAACTGAACACATCAAAATTTCTTGAGGTAGTTTGGATCTCATTTTAAATTCATCAGTCCTTCTGCAATAAAACAAAAGTGCTAAAATGGTTCCCAAAAGCAATATGGCCTCACGTAAAACAGAGTTCCAACGACCCATCACTCTTGTCCAATAGATAGTTGTAACCTATTCCTGATTGAACTTTGAAACTGTTTAGTAGATCAATTCCGTGAAGTAATTCATATCTCACGATTATGGAATTTTGATATTAAGTTTCATGATTGAATCTCAATGTCAGTACTAATCCGATTTTAGAAATACAGGATTTGAATCTAGGTCCGAGTGTGATTACAAGGAACACCTAGAAAATGGATTTAAGTAATTGAAAATGTAATGCGTATGATATATATTCAAGAAATTCAATAGCTTCTTTCTTGCATTAACTAAAATCCTAACTTTTCTTCTTGAAAGAAGCATGGATGGAGCCATGATACATTTAACTATAGTATATATTGATCGAATATGAGGACTATGGAACTGATTTATTGGTCGATGGTCAATTATTTTGTAGTTCACAAGGTTCGACATTAGTTTTTTTTCATCTTTGGCATAAATAATATGAATAATGATAATCATTCTAGTACTTCACAAGGTATGACATAATTTTTTCTTGAAAATATAAATAATAAATTGTTCACCTTTTTGAAAAAATTATTTTATAAGTAACAACTCACTAAAGATGTAAAAAAATTAATTAAATGCCTCATGATCAAAGCACATAATCTATCTATCTATCTATCTATATATATATAGCATTCATTGCCACAAATATTAATACTAAAATCTAAAGTTTCTATTTCTGTTATCAAATATGTTGTCACAAAAGCTTTTTTACTTGTGTATAGTTTCCAAATTTGAATAATTTTCTGCACTAGTGATAGAACTATATCACCCATTGTATAGTTCTATGACATCTAGTTTTTAAGCAATGCTTGAAGTGAGGGGTCTTTTTGCCAACACTATTATCTCAATTAAAGCATAATTGATAGTGGCAAATGATAAGTGGCCTCTGATGTCAACAATAATATTGAAACCTAAGTCATTCTTGTCATGATAGATACATTGAAAATGTCAACAACAATATTGAAACCTAAAATTGCCATTCTTGTTTTTGATACATTGAAACTTGAGTTTTTTACTTTGTGTATAATGCTGATACATAGAAACCCAATTTTTTTTTTACTTATGCATACATTGTTGATACATTGAAACCTGAGTTTTGTTTTTACTTATGCGTATAATGTTGCCTAAAATGTTATTTTACATTATCTTTCCTACTTACATATATTCTTTCTATAAATTTGATTTTTGAAGGAGAAATCCAAGTAAGCTGCTAAGGGATTGATAAGGGGGATCTCAAGTTTTAAACACAGTTTTCCGAATCAAGGGTAGTAGGGACTTTCTCGAGTCCCGAAAACAAGTTTAGCAAAACCATGCTCTTTATCAACTGCAAAACCATTTATTTTAAAATTTCAACTTTCATAAAGTTCTTGAATATGTGAATGAGGTATGAGGCCTTTGTTCTTCATTTGGTTTGGACTTCGAGAAGGCGGTTAGTCAGGATTACCCAAGCCTCCATGAGACAAGTAGGCACAATGTAAGAACATTAGCAATAACACACTGGTGGGTCTTTCTCAGTCCATTGAGAAGCTGAAAATGGAAAGCAAAAGTACTGATTGTGACTTAGGATAATGTAGCTGGAAGAGTTGAAGGACATTGTTTCATCGCTATTAGAACCACAGAACTAGTTCCTGCAGTAGCGATGAAGAAATCAGTGCTTTTGCTTGCAATTAAAATAGAATTATACATGCCTTCTGAATTCTTGCTTCCTTTCCCATTTTCAGCTTCCCAATGGATTGACAAAGAGCCACAACGGTCTTATCAAGTCTTCCAGAACTCCAAACCAAGTGAAGCACAAAAGCCTTGTTATACCTCATTTATTTCGCACATAACCTTATCATGTCTGTCTCTATCTTTGTATTCTACTAAATCAACTTTTTGAGAAGAAAAATCAGAAGCTTAGGAGAAAAATGGAGGTTTATTTATAGGAATATGTCTGAAATTCGGAGGGTCTGATGAAAATTCTAAAAAGTAAAGGGGATAAATGGATTATGCCAAGAGGGGATGCTGTGGTACATAGGCTCCCACGTGGTGCTCAATGATGTCCACTCTCAAAAACCCAACCCGATCATCGTGGATCCCATTGTACCTCCCTCTCCCAAGAGAAGAAGAATATGGGTATTGATGTGAGCATCTCATTTACCTGCAGCCCACCAGAGATGAGCAGATGAACTGCACGGAAAGCTAATAGTCACTAGTTGGTGGTGTTTTAATAAGCATGGCTACCAAGGTTGAGAACCCAAGTTGAGAAAGTGGCCTGCAGATTCCAATAATAAGGCCTCCATTATATTTGATTCTAAAATTTAAAAAAGTCAGAAATGGTTTGTTTCTTGACAAACCGATGCCATAATGAACATCAGTGGTGTACTTTTACATCATATTTTGTTCTGATCTGAAATTTCAGCTGCATGTATATATATCTTGATGAATATTTGTCTTTATGAGCATTGACGATGCTCCATTTTGAGCTGGGCCATGATGGAGACTAGGGGACCATTTTTTGTAGTACAAAGAGTTGTTTGGAATGGAAACTTGCTGCTTGCCAGTCCCCGTCTTCTTTATTGCAATAACATCATTTAGAACAGGTATGCAGATGGTTGCAGATGGAGAGATTTTGAACACCAATGTTTGTGTTCAAAGAAACAGTCATCAAATTTGAGAGAGCTGGCCTTTGAGAGCGCCGTTGTTCAAAATGAAATTTGAAGGCACATAATATAAATTCACAACCTATATTTCGAAACGGAAGTATATATTTGCTAAAATAAAATAAGATGAAATGTATGGGGAAGGTGTACACGGCTTCCCTAGATACAACAAAACCGTTTTCTTTCAGTTATTTCAGTAATGAAAAATGGTTCAATAATCAGCCAAATTGGATTTGGATTGGTGTACCATTTAGTGTGCTCTAGATCAAATGCATGTCACATTATATTGTTGGGCCTTGATAAGTAAATTTTCCCTATATTTTCTCTTTTTGACATAGGGTGTTTAGCGACATGAACATTAATAGGAGTTCCATGAATATATCCGAAAATTAGGGTAGATTCATGAAGCGCTACATTTTATCATTTCAACAGTATGCTATAGTCTTTTAAATAGATTCATGAAATGCTAAATTAGTGTTAATGTTGCCAAACACCCCTTCATGGGATTCTTTTTACACTAAATTTATCATTGCTCTCTGTTTTTAAAGTAAAACCGTGTTAAGGGGCTTTTTGGTCTTTTTGGGTATGCAAACATTCTTTTTCTATTATGTTCAAACTACCTCACTAAAAAATTGGTTTTTGAATGATTTATAGCATGATGGATGGGGAGTCAAGGTCCCATCAAGGTCAAATGACTGAAAATTATGGACACACATATGAAAGGTGAACTCGGTAGATTTTCTTTATTCAGGTTTAGAATAAGTTCATGACGTCTCTAGGATGGGAGTGTACGAATGACTATCATAGGGTGATATCATGGGAAATGTGTGATCATCAAATATTTTCTTCTTTAAAACACATGTAATCCTCAAAATACATGTTTCCAGAGTATTGCATATGATCCTTAATCAGATATATTTTTCTCTTGTTTAGTACATTTTAAAAAGATCTCTGAATTACATCCAATGTGTTGACATCCCTATAAAAAATACACCATTGCAATAGGTTATGAAAATTACCCAACCATATAAAAAATTTTGAGCTAATTTCACTCTTCTTTTTAGTTCTTTAATCCTCATGATGCCTCTTGTTTTAATAGAAATCCTAACTTCTCTTTGTAAAACAAGTTTAGATGGAGTCATGATACATGTAACCGCAGTATATATTGTTAGAGCATGAGGACTATGAGAAGTGATTTAGTGGCCGATTGATTGTTTTAGTAGGTAGTTCACAAGGTTCCACATAATTTTTTTCTTTGGCGTAAAAACAAATTATATATTATTCTAGTACTTCACAAAGTATGATATAATTTTTTTGTAAAAATATAAATATTACATTGTTCACCTTTTTGAAAAAAATATTTTATAAATAACACCTTGTTAACCATGTAACCTAGTTAATTAAATGTGAGATGATCATTTATATATGTAAATTCCAAAATATTCTATATATTGGTTTTATTTCTTAAATTTTATGTGGCAGTAAAAAAAAAATAATAGCTTCAATATAAGTGTTTTATCTTGCCAAATTAATTTTATAACAATAAACGGTTAATGCATATACAAGTATGTAAAAAAATTGTAAGAGTAATTTTTCTAATGAACAAGAAGAAAAATGTTATAAAAGAATTTATTTAAACCATATAAATTTATTTTTGTGAATTCTTTAAACCCATGCAGCCGGCCGACTGTGAGTTTGCGAACCAACAACTTTTTAGTGACTTCAACGTTACGATCCAAATTCAATATATATGAAAGAGTACTAAGAAATTTGACACGGAATTTGATCTGGAATCTAGTTTCAAATGTAGAAATTTGACTATACTTTTTAACACTCTGTTCTTGTGTTTTTTCAAGAATATATTCTAATTATTTTGATAGTGATCAATGAAATTTGGTTTGGTTCTTGTAAGTTCATGTACTCGTCATTCTAGATCAGTCTGCTTCACTTAGAGGTACCACCTAGGTTGTGTTTGCGAACCACAGAAATGAGATCCTCACCTAATATGTAAAACCTCATACTCATGTTCCACCTGGTAACATATGACCCAATTGAGACATGTAATTGGATTGAGAAAAAAATATTCACTCGAGAAAGAAGCATAGCTTTGAGATCCTTACTGCAGCTGAATTGCTATAAAATCCACTTCTTGTCTAAATAAACCCTACACAACTTGGATTTCTGATCCCAAATGGCTGCCTCAAATATGAGATCCAGGTGTTGGATCTACCCTAAAATTCAAAGTTCTAACAAATGGCAGATCTAAGATATCCAAATTTCAAATCTGCGAGAATGTCAAAATCAGCAGATTTCATGCCTGAAGGAGCGGTGATCAAACTGATCCAGATGAGAATCTCAGATGGGACCCTCCTGCCATTGTGAGAGAGGCAACTAGTTGATGGTTTGCTGACCGGCAAAGGGAGGCATTGTTTGCGAGACGCTGGCTTCTCAATGGCATCAGAGTCATTCATTTGGTTGTTGATGTATCAATTTAATAGTTGGGATGAGGGGTGGAGTTGGGAATTTTATAACGGGGCCAAACTATAGTTTCAATTTTAATGAAAATGTAGACCACTTTTTTTTTTTTGAATGTATTAAAGAATAATGATTTTGAGATCTCTCTATCAATTGCATAATTTGACATTTTTTTCCCTATCTTTGGTTCCAGTCTTGTTATAACTGTCCAGGTGGCCTCCACTTTCTTCAAAGATGCTCCCCAAACTGGTTGGTTCATTCATTGATGTTAAGGAGTCACAAAATTTTTCTTTTTGCCATTTAATTTTTCTTAAAAAGAATGATTTTTTCCTTAGTCATGTAAACAATTTATTATCAACAAAATCTACATCAATGTTGTTTAATGAATCTCTTTTTTTTTCTCTGTGTATAAGATTAATTACTATTTGTATATCCCTGTGTGTAAGTATATATATATATATATATATATATATATATATATATATATATATATATATATATATATATATATATATATACATATATATATATATATATGTAGGTACGTATGAGACCTATTAATAATCATTTTAGCCGTCATCTTTCCAGGATGGACCACTCAAAAAAAATTGAGAAATGTATTTTAGTAATTAAAACAATAATTAGAAACTCTTTTTTTGCTCAATTTTTTTCTCAACCATTCATTTTGGAAAAATAAGTGGCCAAAAAGATTCCTTAGAGCACCTACTGGTTTAGCACCTACCAATTTTTTTATCTCTCTCCCTCACTTACATACAGACACACACACTATATATATATATATATATATATATATATATATATATATATATATATATATATATATATAGAATATTAATATTAAAATCTAAAATTTCCATTGATGTCATCAAATGCATTGTGACACAAGGTTTTTTTTTTTTTTTTACTTATGCATATAGCTTCCAAATTTTCAATCATTTGCTGCACTAGTGCCAGAACTATGTTGCCCATGTATAATTCTAAGATATATTAGCTTTTAAACAATGTACAATGTGAGAGTTCCCTTTGTCAACCCTATTATCTCAACTAAAGCACAAGCATGAGTTATAATTTCATTACTAATAATGAATGCATTGTGAGACAAGCTTTCTTAGTTATGCATATAGCTTCCAAATTTGAATCATTTGCTGCACTAGTGCTAGAACCATATCACACATTGTGTAAGTCTATGTAATCTTAGTTTTTAAACAATTTTGGATGTGAGGGGTCTTTTAGCCAATTCTATTCTAAAAAAGACAGCACAAGCACATGTTAGGAAAATGTAGAAACAAATACTTGAAGATTGGAATGTACAACTAGTAGGGGCAAATGATAAGTTGCCTTTGATGTAAACAACAATATTGAAACCTAAAATTGTCATTCTTGTCATGATAGATACATAAAAAATGTCTAAGCTGGACAAATCCATGTATCATGAAAAGCTTGAAAGTGTATGGTAGCCGGGGAAGAGCCAAGGGGGTCAGTAGGGGCCATTTAATTTTTTGAAAAAATAATTTATTAATGAACTATTTTTATTATTATATGTTTCCGTTATTGTTTAACGATTACAATTCGTTTTCTATTTGATAAAAGATTATAAATTATTGTTTGTTTCATTTAGCTTGTAATATTTTTTGAGTTAATTTTTTCATATATTTTGGGCTTTTCACAAAATTCCACTGTTTATGTTCCTCGATTAAAAAGTGATCATAATTTGATGCAGTTTGATTTGACTCAGCCAGATTAAAAAACATACTCAAGGATATGGGGAACACATTTCAACTTTTATGGGACTATCTTGAGTCTCAAAAATAGTTTTAGTGCAAACATGCTCTTTGTCAACTCCAATACCATTTATTTGAAATTTTTCAACTTCATAAATTTCTTGAATATGTGAATGAGGACCATGGCCTTTATGCTTCACTATGTTGGGACTTCATGAAGATAGTCAGTCAGGATTACCCAAGCCTCCATGAGACAGGTAGACACAATGTAAGAACATTGGCAATAACACACTGGGGGTCTTTCTCAATCCCTTTGGAAGCTGAAAATGAAAAAGTAAGCAAGAATTGTAATAATACAATGTTTCATCGGTATTGGAACCATGGAACTTGTTGGACACACTCAATTGAGGAAAAGAAGCTATTGGTTTTGAGATTACGTAGTTCCTGCAGTACCAATGAAGCAATCAGTTACTTTTGCTTATAATTACAATAGAATTATACACACCTTGTGAATTCTTGCATCCATTTCCATTTTCTGTTTCTCAATGGATTGACAAAGACCCACCACTGACTTATTGCTAATGTTTACATATTGTGTATAATTGTCTGACTCATGGAGTTTTGGGTGCAGCTGACAAACTGTCTTTCCGAATGAGAAGCAAGTGAAGCACAAAAGCCTTGTTATACTTCATTCATTTCGCATGTGACCTTACCATGTGTCTCTCCTTGACCTTCTACTAAATCACCTTTTGAGAAGAAAAATCAGAACATATATATATAAAATAGATGGCTAAAAATTGAAAACTTGTCATTAAAGACAATCATAATTAATAGCATTGACGAGGATTTATGATGCCTTTTTTGCCTTCCTCATTTTTTGGATATACAAAGCCAACACCGCGAGTGTATATACAAAAACTGAGTTGAAAAATGGAGGCTCACTTATAGGAATATATCCTATGTGTGAGGTGCGAAAGAAAAACCTAAAAAAGTAAAGTGAATAAATGGATTATGCTTTATGACATCCACTCTCAAGAACCCGGTCCTATCCCCATGGGTCCCATTTTATGAACACATGCACTCACTCATCTGAAAAATATAAGGATTCCTTTTTTTTCCTCCTTCACTTTATTTCTCCAGGTGCTTATTTTACCATAAATTTGGAACACATAAGTATTCTCCCGCTAACATCACAAGGACTTTCAGATCTGCATCCTACTTGGGTTGAGAATCCAAATATGATTTCTAGTGGAACCACTATGACAAACCCATGCTCCACTTGAGAAAGAACTGCATAAATAAAATGCCTGTGATACCCAGCCAATGGTAGGGTGTGTAGGAATGGCTATGGTAGGGTGGTATCAAGACAAATGTGTGGCTACGTATTATAAAATATAATTTTGTTCTTATCTGACACTATTTAAGTATTTAATGGTTAGAATCACATAATGCTAAGAAGATACATTCTTTTTCTTGGCATTCTATGATTGACATACGATAGCCATAATTTGTCAGCCTTAAACCATGTTTGCATTTTATAGGCCACACGCAAAACATGAAATGCTCCTTCCTTGGTAAGAAACTAAATAAGCCTTAAAGAGGACCTTTGGTGAGAAAAACACTTGGTTAGTTGGAATGTCATATATATATATATATATATATATATATATATATATATATATATATATATATATATATATATATATATATATAACCATGACTCTAGCATTTATATGTCAAAATGACAGTTGATTTTCTCTCTCCCGATGCCACCCTCCTTTCATGATTTCTCAATCCCTTCCTCCATCTGTCATTCACAAGTGTTGGCAGCTGCCGCCTCTCTTCTCAAAATCTTCCAGAGGTCCTCTTTTGTGTTAACAAAAAATGGGTGGATTCCACCCATTTCCGCTGCAGCCGCTGGTGGCCCAGGACTCGATGGAGTCTTGGCAGACCCAATAGTGAGGTGCTGGGTGGAGATGTGTGAAATAATCCACCCATCTTCTTCCTCTCTCCCTCCCAGTTGTGTTAAACCAGGGATGCCACTTGACATAGCTGGGAGGGAGGAAGAGACAATGAGGGAGGGAGGAATAAACGAGAGAGAAAATGTTAAAAAAATTAATTAAGAAAAACAAAAGAGCTACCATCTGAGTCAAAAGATCGGATGGCTCGGATCATTTGTCATTTTGACAAATTAATACTAGTCATGGTTCAGCTTCTCCCTCTCCCTTGCCCTTTCTCTTTATCTACATATATATATATATATATATATATATATATATATATATATATATATATATATATATATATATATATATATATACATATGTGCAAAAACATCATCTTTCTTAAAAAACAACATAATATCTGACACTATTTAAGTATTTAATGGTTAGAATCACATAATGCTAAGAAGATACATGCCTTTTCTTGGCATTCTATGATTGACATATGATAGCCATAATTTAGCCATAATTTGTCAGCCTTAAACCATGTTTGCATTTTATAGGCCACACGCAAAACATGAAATGCTCCTTCCTTGGTAAGAAACTAAATAAGCCTTAAAGAGGACCTGTGGTGAGAAAAACACTTGGTTATTTGGAATGTCATAACATATATATATATATATATATATATATATATATATATATATATATATATATATGCATGTATGTATAACCATGACTCTAGCATTTATATGTCAAAATGACAGTTGATTTTCTCTCTCCCGATGCCACCCTCCTTTTATGATTTTCTCAATCCCTTCCTGCATCTGTCATTCACAAGTGTTGGCAGCTGCCGCCCTCTCTTCCCAAAATCTTCCAGATGTCCTCTTTTGTGTTAACAAAAAATGGGTGGATTCCACCCATTTCTGCTGCAGCCGCTGGTGGCCCAGGACTCGATGGAGTCTTGGCAGACCCGATGGTGAGGTGCTGGGTGGAGATGTGTGAAATAATCCACCCATCTTCTTCCTCTCTCCCTCCCAGTTGTGTTAAACCAGGGATGCCATTTGACATAGCTTGGAGGGAGGAAGAGACAATGAGGGAGGGAGGAATAAACAAGAGAGAAAATGTTAAAAAAATTTAATTAAGAAAAACAAAAGAGCTAGCATCTGAGTCAAAAGATCGGATGGCTCAGATCATTTGTCATTTTGACAAATTAATACTAGTCATGGTTCAGCTTCTCCCTCTCCCTTACCCTTTCTCTTTATCTACCTATATATATATATACATACACACATATATATATATATATATATATATATATATATATATATATATATATATATATATATATATATATATATATATATATATATATATATATATATATATATATATATATATATATATATATGCAAAAACATCATCTTTCTTAAAAAACAACATAATGGAAACCTCATTTTATCTAAATGAATGCTCCATTGAAGCCTAAATAAATCATGGATCATCATTTACAGAAGTCAGAATTCATTTAAAGTGGATTTCCTGGCTTAAAATTTCATCTACTACCACATTTTTTTTTCTTTTGGTATGATGGAATGGGACATACATAATACTGCATAAAACATCGCTTCTCAAAAACAGACAGCTCCATTGTGGTTCCGACTTATCCCTGTCATAATGCAAAGACAACACTAATGGTATCTCCGTACATGCCAATTAGATAATATCTGCAATACATCATCTCGAAAGAGGGTTTACACAATAGTGAGATAACATATGTTTGATGCAACAATTCCCACAAGCATGATTTCCAAAATTTAAGGGCATTAGTTATAGGATATTTAATTAAAAATAAATCTAATCTGAATGTGGATTCTCATTGCATATTTGTGTTGAATCAAATTTGAACGTGACTTGATGTCAACTCTTAAATGAGAAGTTGATTTGGTATCCTTATCCTATATTAATTTTTTTCATATCTGATTTTTTCAGAAGGTTCAATGGGATTATCCAATCCAAATGGGACATACATTGACATCTAATAGAGAATGGATCATAGAGATAGGATAAGAAAATGTCCATACACATCAACAAGCTTGAGCTATTTCAGTCTCATTTTAAATTCATTAATCCTTTTGAAATAAAACAAAAGTGCTACAATGGTTCCCATAAGCAATATGGCCTCACGTAAAACAGAGTTCTAGCGACCCATCACTCTTGTCCAACAGATAGTAAAATTTGAAACTGATAGCAGATCAATCTAGTGAAGTAGTTCATATCTCACGAGTTTGGAATTTGATATCAAGTTTCATGATTGAATCTCAAACTCAGTACTGATCTGATTTTAGAAATACAGGATTACAAAAAGCACCTAAAAAATGGATTTAAGTAATTGAAAATATGACGCACACGATATGTATTCAAGATATTCAATAGCTTCTTTCTTATATCAACTGAAATCCTAACTTCTCTTCGTGAAAAAGGAGCTTGGATGGAGCCACGACACATTTAACTGAAGCATATATTGATTGCAGATCAGGAGTATGAGAACTAATTGATAGGCCGATTGGCCAATTAATTGATGATTCACAAGGCACGACATAAGTATTTTTCGTCTTTGGCATAAAAATATAAATAATAATTACTCTAGCAGTTCACAAGATAATTTTTTTTCATGAAAATATAAATTATGGCTCATTCATCTTTTTGAAAATTTTATTTTATATGTAACATGTCCCTAAACATGTAAATGAAATTAATTAAATGTCTCATAATCAATGCATAATTATATGTATATATATGTATATATATATATATAGCATTCACAAATATTAATATTAAAAACTGAAATTTCCATTACTGTTATCAAATATGTTGTGACACAAACTTTTTTACAAGTGCCATAGCTTGCAAATTTGAATAATTTGCTGCACTAATGTTAGAACTATATCACCCATTATATAAATCTATGACATCTAGTTTAGCAATGTTGGATGTGAGGGGTCATTTAGTCAACTCTATTATCTCAATTAAAGCACAAGCATAAGTTAGGAAAACATAGATACAAATACATGAAGTTTGGAATGTACAATTGGTAGTGGTAAATGATAAATGGCATCCGATGTCAACAATAATATTGAAATCTAAAATTGCCGTTCTTGTCATGATAGACAAATCAAAAATGTTAACAACAATATTGAAACCTAGAATTGCCATTCTTGTTTTGAAACATCGAAACCTGAGTTTTTTTACTTATGCATATAGTGTTGCCTGAAACGTTATTTTCCAATGTCTTTCCTGCTTACATATATTTTTTCTATAAATTTGGTTGTTGAAGGACAAATGCAAGTATCTTACTGAGCTTCCTAGAGGTGATCTCAAGTTTTATTCTGTGGTTTGCAAAGGTATGGTAGCAGTAGCAAAGCCAAGGGAGCCGACAGGGGTCATAGAAAAAATCTATACGTAATTTCACTTACCATGAATAGAAGTTTTGAAAAGTTACATTTCAACCCTCGTCAAAATTTTAAAACTATGGTTTGTCCATTCTAATAAAAATTCCTAGCTCTGCCTCTGCTTGGTTAATGATGGTACTTATTGCGCTTGCTTTTTTAAAAAAATTCTGTGTTATATGATATAAGGTCCATGGCTTTCACTTGACATTTGTCACTCTTTGTGATTTTAATTACACAGTTTCCTGTTGTTATTATTTTTGTACCTTCACCTTCGAAGTTGATTTTGCTATTTTATTAGAACATCACATGCCATCACTGTAGTAATCCGTACCCTGAAACATATGGACAAGTTACAGATAAAAGAAATTGGTGCAGCGGGTGCATGGCCTTTGTGCTTCACTTGGTTTAGACTTTAGGAAGACAGTTATTCAGGATTATCCAAGCCTCCATGAGACAGGTAGACACAATGTAAGAACGTTAGCAATAACATGCTGGTGGGTCTTTCTCAGTCCATTGAGATGCTGAAAATTGAAAAAAAAACGAGAATTCAGAAGGTGTGTAGTTTAATTATATTCTACTGTCTGCATTTTTTTGTAAGCAAAAGTACTGATTGTGACTGAAAGACATTGTTTCGTCACTATCGGAAAATGGAACAATCAGTACTTTTGCTTACAATTACAATGTAAGTATACATACCTTTTGAATTGCTGCTTCCTTCTCCATTTTCAGCTTCTCAATGGATTGACAAAGAGCCACCACTGTCTTATTGCCAATGTTCTTACATTGTGTGTAATTTGCCTGTCTCATGGAGTCTTGGGTGTAGCTGTTTAATTGACTTCCCGAAGTCCACATCAAGTGATGCACAAAGCCATGTTATACCTCATTTATTTTGCATATGGCCTTATCATGTATGTCTCTCTCTTTACATTCTACTAAATCACCTTTTTGAGAAGAAAAAACATTATATATATATATATATATATATATATATATATATATATATATATATATATATATATATATATATATATGTGTGTGTATATATATATATGTGTGTGTGTGTGTGTGTGTGTGTGTGGCTAAAGATTGGAAGTTGTCATTGAATAACAATCGCAATTAATAGAATTGGCATTGATTTATGGTGTCTCTTTTGCCTTCCTCATTTTCCAGAAATATTCCTTATTCTACTATAAATTTGTGAGAGGTATGTAGTTTCTCCTGCTAACATAACAAGGATTTTCAGATCCAGCTTCCAAGTAGAAGATCTGGACCCAAGTTCTAGTGGAACCACTATGAGAAACCCATGCCCTATAAAAAAAGGTGGACTTAACGACGGCCTCAAAATGTCAGTAAAAGTCTTACTGATGTATGTAGAGGTCAACGATGAATAAAATGTTAGCAAAACTTTTACTAACATCTATAGAGGCCGTCAGTGAAGAAAATATTGGTATAAAATATCACCAACATTTTTTGGCACATATCGCTGTGCGCATTGGTGTAGGCATATTCAACGATGCATGATTGATCCAACGTGAAGTTGGGTTGAGAGAAAAACAAGGAGAAAAATTTGATAGGCATTTTAATCATCTAATATTTGTTTATACCTTTTCTCGTTTATCTCTCAACCGTCCATTACGTTAGATGAGACATCCTTCATGAATCAGCATTCACTCACTCATATATAAATATATATCTTATTCCCTTGAAAATAAAAGGACAAAGTGCTGAACAAATCTAAAAATGGAGTTTTATAGGAATGTAAATGTTGCATAAAAAATGGAGTGAAACGTTAATTCCCTGGATCATTATTGTGATTTATATCAGTTTGATTCAGTTGTGCCAAATTGATGACCCACAACATATTTTTTTTATATTTTTACTTGAGTAATAAAAGCAAAAGGTTTAATTAGTGTGCATCGGAAACTTTTCACACACTGTATCATGTCCTATTAAGTACCATGGAAAATGGTGAACCCAACTATAGTAACCGAAATTGCTAGAATTAGTATGCAAATTCATGACTTAGTGTGTGCATTCGGTTGAGAAAGCACTACTACATGAAAAGAGTTGAACGTGACATTGAGAAAAAGGAATTCTTGGGCTTTGTAAAGTTAATGGACTGGGTTGAAGAGTGTGCTGCTACCTACTGACAACAATGTAGTCCAGAACCGGGCTAGAGATGGGAGGAGTTGCTTATTGGCCTATTTACCTGGCAACATGGTTTCATGTCCCTCTTAATTTAGGGTATAGTTTTTTTGGGGCTTATTTCGCAGTGGTTACAATAACACACTGTTTCATGTATCAGAATTAATAATTGGAGAAACTACTCGTGAAACATTATGTCATAGTACTATATGAATGTCCCGCTATTTTTAAGACAGATACGTGCATGTATTACTATTCTGATTTCCAAACAAGGCCTTAAGAAACATTGTGTCATCAAGATATTTTTTAAGATATAATTTACAGTCTGTCACATAAGTATGATGCATACTTTTATTTACTTTAAAATTGTAGAACTGAGATCAATTCACCACTTATGTCTCACCCAACAATTCAGTTCTAAGAAATAAAAAATCACAACTGCTTTGTTTCTTGATGGGCCGACGCCTTAATGAGCATCAATGGGGTATTTTTGCATTGCAGATGCTTGTTTATATATCTTGATGAACAGTCATCATTATGAGCATTGATGATGCACCATTTTGTGGTGTGCAATGCTGGAGTCTCCTCAATGACTAGGTGATGGTTTTCTGGGTGAGCAGAAAGGCCCACTGCTTGACTAAAGACTGAAGCTTAAACTTAAGCCCTTGCCTTTTTAGGGTTTAAGGTCTTCTTAGGGTAAAAGGTCTGCTTGACATGCCATCCCACTGTACTTGTATATACTTGACCTCCTTTTTTGTAGTACAGAAAGTTGTTCAGAATGAAAACTAGCTGCTAACCAGTCGCTGTCTTGTTCATTGGGATAACGTCCCTTAGAACGGGTATGCAGATGGTTGCAGGTGGAGAGATTTTAAACACCATCGTTTGTGTTCAAATAGAAACACATATAGTGGTGCACTAGTCATTAAAATTTCAATAGTTTACGTGAATGATCAAGTATCTCTACTTAATTAGTCTGCATTTTCTCAAATTGTGATGATGAATAAAAAGGTTAAAATATATGGTGATTTGTTATAGACGTGATTTGTTCAAAATGAAATTTGAAGGCACATAATTGGAATTCTCAACCTAGCTGGAAGTATATATTTGCTAAAATAAAATAAGATGAAATATATGGTGAAGATCATCAGGATAAAGGATCATACCCATTATTCCTATCTAGTCATTGCTGGGTACACAGCTTCCCTGGATATAGCAAAGTTGTTTTTTCTCATTTTTTTTAGTTGTTTCAATAATGAAAATGGTTTTGTAATCGGGCAGATTGGATTTGGATTGGTGTACTATGTAGAGTGCTCAAGACCCAAGGCATGTCACACCATATTATTGGGCCCTGTAAAGAAAATTTTCCGTATATTTTCTCTCTTTGTCATTGGGTATTCAGCAACATGAACATTAAGAGGAGTTCTATGAATATATATCAAAATTAGGATAGGTTCATGAAGCATTACATTTTAGTGTTTCAACAGTATGCCATAATCTTTAAAATAGATTTATGAAATACTAAATTAGTGTTAACGTTACCAAACAACCCTTTATGGGATTCTTTTTACTCTAACTTTATCATTGCTATTAGTTTTTAAAGTAGAATTGAATTAAGGGATTTTTGGTCTTTTCAAACATGCAAACATTTTTTTCTGTTACATTCAATCTATCTTGCTTAAAAATTGGTTTTTGACTGATGTATAGCATGATCGGTGGGGAGTCAAGGTCGCATCAAGGTCAATGTATGACTGAAAAATATGGACACACATATGACAAGTGAACTTGGTAGACTTTTTTTTTCTTGTAGGTTTAGAATAAGTTCATGATGTCTCCAGAAAGGGTGTGTTTGAATGGCTATCCTAGGGTGATATCATGGGAAATGTGTGGTCATCAAATGTGGGCGTCTTTAAAAACACATAAATCCTCAAAATACTTGTTTCGAGAGCATTGCATATGATACTTAATTGGATATTCTTTGTTTTCTTTCTCTTTTTTTAGAACAGCTTAATAAGATCTCTGAATTATATCGAATATGTTGACATCCATATAAAAGATAGACCATGGACAAAGGTTATGAAAATTACCCAACCATATAAAAAATTTTGAGCTTATTTTGAGTTCTTTAGTCCTCCTTATGCTTCCTGTTTTAATAGAAATCCTAATTTCTCTTGCTAAAACAAGCTTGGATGAAGCCATGATACATGTAACCAAAGTACATATTGATTGAGCATGAGTACTTTGAGAAGTGATTTATTGTCCGATTGATCGATTTAGTTTGTACTTCACAAGGTTTGACATATTTTTTTTTCTTCGATCTAAAAACAAATTATATATCATTCTAGTATTTCACATGGTATGGCATATTTTTTTCGTAAAAATATAAATGATACACCGTCCACCTCTTTGAAAAATTTATTTTATAAGTAACACCTTGTTAACCATGTAATGCAATTAATTAAAATGTTAGACAATCAATGCACGTAATATATATATATATATATATATATATATATATATATATATGTACAAATTTCAAAATATTCTACATATTGGTTTCATTTCTTAAAATTTTCAGGGCTGTAAAAAAATAAAAGCTTCGAAGGTACTAAACGGGCTTAGAGTCTTTGATCTGATTAAAAATATGAGTGTTTTATCTAGCCAAATTAATTTTATAACAATATACGGTTAATGCATATACAAGTATGTTATAAGAGTTATTTTTCTAATGAACAAGAAGAACTTTTGTTAGAACTGTATAAATTTATTTTGAAGAATTCTTTAAGCCCGTGCAGCCTGTCAACTGTGAAAATTTTTTTAGTGACTTAAACGTTTGACACGAAACTAGATTACCCTACAACTTTTTAGCGGCAACCATTTGTTTTGCAGCTGTTGATTTGCCTCAAGATTTTGTCGCTAGTGTCATTGGTCAAATTGCACAATGGCGATGGTTCTTTCATTGTAGATCATTTTTAAATTTTTTGTTCAAAGGATAAAGAATAATGATTTTGAGAAGTTTCTATCAATTACATAATTCTCATAATTAATTCATTAGCAGAAAAATCTACTTAAATGTCATTTAGCGAATCTCATTTTTTCTCTCTATGTGTTTGTGTATATTCATGTATATGTATGTGTGTGTGTGTGTATCTCTCTCTCTCTCTCTCTCTCTCTCTCTCTATATATATATATATATATATATATATATATATATAGAGAGAGAGAGAGAGAGAGAGATACATTGTAGGTATGAGACCCATAAACTATAATTTTAGCCACTGACTTTTCCAATATTCATATATACACACACACATTTAATAATCTAGCATAAATGTCTAACTTTTTCTCCCAATTTTTTTCAACTATTTATATTGGAAAAATTATGTGTGTGTGTGTATATATATATGTATATATAGATATATATTTTTACCCAATGATTTTTCGAAGATGGACAACTGAGAACAATTCAAGAAGAGTATTTTAATAATCTAGCATAAGGAGTAACTTTTTCAATCAATTTTTTTCAACCATTTATATTGGAAAAACCAGTGGTCAAAATGATTTTTTATAGAGTTTGCTCCTAAGGGTTTAGTAACTACCAATTTCTCTCTCACACACAATATATATATATATATATATATATATATACCATTCAATGCCAAAAATACTTATATTAAAATCTATCATTTCTATTACTGTTATCAAATACATTGTGACATAATTTGAATAATTCGCTGCACTAGTACTAGAACTATACCGCCGTTGTATAAGTTTATGACATCTTAGTTTTTAGACAATGTAGGATGTGAGAAGTCCTTTTGCCAACTCTAATCTCTCAAATAAAACACAAGCATAAATTAGCAAAATTTAGATACAAATACTTGAAGTTTGGAATGCACAATTAGTAGTGGTAAATGACAAGTGGGCTCCAGTGTCAACAATAATATTGAAACCTAAAATGGTCATTCTTGTCATATATATAACAAAAATGTTAACAAAAATATTGGAGCCTGAAATGGCCATTCATGTTTTTGATGCATTAGAACCTGAGTTTTTTGACTTAAGCATGTAATGTTGCATGAAATGTTATTTTTCAATATCTTACTGCTCACGTATATTTTTTCTATAAATTTGATTGTTGAAGGACAAATCCAAGTATCATTCTGAGCTTCATAAGAGTGATTTCAAGTTTTAAGCATTTGATACTAATGTCACTATGTTGTATATCCTTCTATGAGATTGTCTTCATAAAGTTCTTGAATATGTGAATGAGGCAAGTGGCCTTTGTTCTTCACTTTATTTAGACTTCATGAAGACAGTTAGTCAGGATTACCCAAGCTTCCATGAGACAGATAGACACGATGTAAGAACATTAGCAATAACATGCTAACAGGTCTTTTTCAGTCCACTGAGAAGCTGAAAATGGAAAAGAAAGCAAGATTTCAAAAGACATGTAGATTAATTCTATTGTACTGTCAGGATTGCGACTTGGGATCACATAACTGAATGACATTTTTTCATTGCCATTGGGACCATGGAACTTGTTGGACTCACACAATTGAGGAAATGAAGCTACTGGTTTTGAAGTTACATAGCTCATGTAGTAGTGATGAAACATTCAGACTTTTGCTTGCAAGTACAATAGACTTATACATACCTTGTTAATTGTTGCTTCCTTTGCCATCTTCAGCTTCTCAATGGATTGACAAAGACCCACTTATTGCTTTATGTTCTTATATTATGTATAATTGCCTGTTTCATGGAGTCTTAGGTGCAGCTAACTAACTGTCTTCCCAAAATTCAAATGAAGTGAAGCACAAAAACAATGTTATACTTCACTTATTTTGCATGTAAAATAACCTTATCATATATGTCTCTTTCTTTACATTCTAATAAATCACCTTAATACAATATATATGGCATTGGTGATGATTTGAGGTGTCCTTTTTGGCTTCTTCATTTCTCCACATACAAGATTGAATAAATTAAAGTGACCCCCACACGAGCAGACATACAAAAATTGAGGAGAAAAATGGAGGCTTATTTGTAGGAATGTATCTAAAGTAGGAGTCTCAAATGAAAATTCTAAAAACTAAAGAGGATAAATGGTATATGTCAAAATGGGATGATGCATCATGCCCTCTTGTTGGATTGTCTAAAGTAAATCTCTGACTTATTGTTACACTTGTTAGATTTCTCGAAAGTGAGAAGGATGGTTGTAGCTGCTAACACGTAAGTATTTCTTCTGAGATGCTTCCAATTATCTCAAACTTTAAAAGATTCGAATCCTTGTTTACCTTATACCTCAAATTTAAAGATGTCAAGCTGGAGGGGAGGGAGGTTGACTTGAGATCTATGTATTTGAAGATGTAAAGTTTACAAAACAGTATTGTTATTGTATCTTTTACACATAAGAATTGAGTTGCCTCAAAAGGCACAGCAAAACTGGTCGTGTTTGGAACCTGTGAAAATGCAGGTCTTTAGTTTGATTTACATGGGTATTATCCTTATGCGTCTTAAGTGGTGCAACATGGTAGCTAAGTTCAAGGGTGCAGTTCTACCATAGTTGAAGCTGATGTAGTTCATGACCCCTAAGGCAGGGGGCATGGAGAGGGTTTTGGGCCTCTTTTCAGGATGATAAGTTGCTAATTACCTCTCACTCACTCAAAAGAAAAAAAACATAAGAATTTCATTTAAAAAAAAAATCAATCATTCAAGCACACCCCTCATTATGTGTAGGTAGACAGTTGTAAGTGCAGATTATGAATGCCAACATTTGTGCTCAAATGGAAACGGGCAAATCAAAAGGTTATCAAGCTTGGCCTTTGAGCGGGCCATTAAAGATTCGGTGAGTTAAGTGCACCGGTTTGTGCATGTAACACATATACGGCAAAAAGAAAACATGGTAGGGGTTGCAATGTTGTGGAAATTATCTAAAAAAATATATTTTTTAGTCTTTTAATTTCTTTCAGTTTTTGTATCTCTATTCTTTTTATTAAGCAGAAGCATTTTTGTAATGATCCATATTAGCGCACAAAAATTTCATGCACTGTGTGGTGTACATAACCTGCTTTGGTCGAAGACAATTTTTTTTAAAGGAAATGTGGAGGCACATATTTAGATTTTGTAATCAGTAATTCAAAACAAAAGTTGATATTTGCTAAAACAAAATAAAATGAAAGCATACATGCCTTCACTGGATATAGCAATGCTGTTTTTTTGTAAGTAATAAAAACGTGGTGAAGGTTTGGAACCAAGGATGCATAATTGGGTTCTTTCAATATTGACAAATGGTTTGTTAATCAGACAGAATGGATGCGGGTTAGTGTGCCTTGCAGTGTGCATGGGAACAAATACAATATTGTAACATGTAACGTGAGTTTGATGGGCCCTTACAAGAAAATTGCCCCTCCATTTTTCCTTTTTTATTTTTTTAGAGGTGTTTCGCAACATGAGTTTGATGAATTTGCATTAAAAATTAGAATAGATTTCATGAAACATTATTTTTTATGTTTCATCAAACTATCACAATCTTTGCATTAGATTTATGAAATACTAAACTAGTATTTATGATGCCAAACATGTCATATGGGGCTTTCCTTTTTCTCTAATTTTATCATTAAAAGTAAATATGCGTCAAGGAGCTGTTTGGTTGTTTCGGACATCCAAACATTTTCTCTGTTATGTTCAATCTACATTGCTTAAAATTTGCTTTGTGAATGAGGTGTAGTGTGTTCGGTGGTGATTCAAGGTCCCATATGGCTGACCTTGATAGATTTTTTGTTTGCTAGGAAGCCAAATCAGCATTTGGTAAGACGAACATTGGGTTCTCTTTGGTCATGTCTTCCATCAACGAATCAAGGATTTCTTGTAGGAAGACGACCTCCGCATGCTTTTGAGGAAATTTTATGCCAAACAAAATGTTTATAGAGGAATTAGAGGAAACAAGGAGGCAGGGGAAGGGGTGGAGCCATTAACTCCTTCACCATCTTCACCAAGAGTGGTGGATCCAAGTTTAAAGTGTTTCTCAGCTTCAGGGGCGAAGACACCATACAGTGTTTCATTGGACATCTTTATGAGGGCCTCGAGGAGCGTGGTATTTCCACCTTCATAGACAGCGGAAAGTTGGAAAAGGGGGAGGATATCAAGAAACTATTTGAATACATAGAGAGGTCCAAGATCTTTGTCCTCATCTTATCCAAACTCGTTGCAGAATCGAAATGGTGCTTGAAAGAGGTGACCAAAAGTGTGGGTGCAGGAAGGAGATAATGCCAGCCTTGGCGTGGAAACATCTGGCGTCCGCAACCAGAACTGGCCCTTCAAATCTGCATTTAAGAATCTTCAATCCAACAAGAAGCAAGACCAAGCGGAGGTGAGGAAATGGAGGAAAGCATTGAAGAAAGTTGGAAATCTCTCTGGCTTCAATCTGATCAAGGACATGAATGGGTATTTCTCTCTCTCTCTCGCTCTTTCTCCAGAATAATTAAAATTTAACCAGATCTCTCTTTCTTTTCCTCTCTCTGTAAATTTATAGTCTAACTAGAAGGATGCTTTGTCGTCTATAGCTTTTCAGCTGCTTCCATTCATGTCTTATTCATATGCTTATTTTCTGCTTGTGTTGTCCCAACATCATGTTCGGCTAGTATTTAGATATTTTTCTTTTAAAATCATTATCTTATCCGCTATATTAATTTAACACATCCTTCACTATTGGAGTTTCTCAAATTTATCTTCACCAGTTACTTACTTTTCTTAATTAATCAGGACATATCCTTAAAGCTACTAATAGCTAAAAGTGAGAAAATTTAAGACGTGATTTTGTGTTGAGACTACTATATAGATATACATATATATTGGCTGATTGGTCAATTAGTTGGTGGGACACAAGGTTCAACATTCTTTTTTTCCATTTTGGCATAAAAATATATAATATATCATTCTATACTACATAGTTTCCTTGAAATATAAATTATAAATTGTTCACCTTTTTGAAAAATTTATTTTATAAGTAACAGCTCGTTAACCATGTAATGAAGTTAACAAATGTTTCATAATCAATGCATGTAACACACACACACATACACATACATATCTAAAATATTTTGGAATATATATATATATATATATGTATATATATATATATATTCTAGAATATTTTAGATATTGGTTTCATTTATTTAATTTTTTAGGGTAGTAAAAAACATAAAAGCTTTAAAGCTACTAAACCAGCTTAGAGTCTTTTATTGATGATTCTAGTACTTCACAAGGTATGACATTATTTTTCCTTGAAAATGTAAATTATAAATTGTTCACCTTTTTGAAAAATTTATTTATAAGTAACAGCTTGTCAACCATGTAATGAAATTAATAAATGTTTCATGATCAATGCACACTCACACACACACACACACACACACACACGCACACACATATATATATATCAAAATTATTATAGATATTTGCTTCATTTCTTTGATTTTTCATGGCGAAAAATTGTAAATTATATATCATTCAAGTACTTCACAAGGGATGGCATAATTTTTTCGTAAAAGTATTTTGAAAATTTTATTTTATAAGTAACACCTTGTTAACCATGTAACACAATTAATTAAATGTCTCATGATCAATGCACGTAATATATATATATATATATATATATATATATATATATATATATATATAGCCTTTTCTGCCTCTGAAAAATGGCTCTGCATGAGTTAGAGAAAGTTTGGAAAGTACACGATGGTGATCCACTCAGTAAAGCAGACTAACTGACCAATGATACGTATATGATACTAGTGAAAATCCATTGTCCATCCTTCTCAGTCAGATTGAACCTCATTATAAAGTTCTTGAATATGTGAATGAGGTACAAGAAGACAGTTAGTCAAGACTACCCAAGCCTCCATGAGACAGGTAGACACAATGTAAGAACATTAGCAACCTCAGTCAATTGACAAGCTGAAAATGGAACAGAAAGCAATAATTCAGAAGGCATGTAGATTATTCTACCATCTGCATTTTTTTGTAAGAAAAAGTACTGAATGTGACTGAAAGACTGTTTCGTCACTATTCGAAACATGGAACAATCAGTACTTTTGCTTACAATTACAAAAGAATTATACATACCATGTGAATTCTTGCTTCCTTTTCATTTTCAGCTTTCCAATGGATTGAGAAGATCCACCACTGTCTTCAAAAGGAGGAACATTGTTTAAAGAGGAAGATGAATGTCTATCTATCCAATAGTATATGTATTTTCTTTTAGCCAATCCATTTTTTTGAGGGTGTTTGGACAACTTCTTTGGTGAGTAATCCCATTTCTTGAAAAAAAAAATTGAAATCATGTGATACGTAATTCTCTTCTAGAATCGGATCTAAGAATTTTTAGTTCAGAGTTAAATTGGGATTATAATATGTTATGAAAGATCTTGAAATAGTGAAATAGTTCCAATTTGCGCCTTAAAAAGTAAATCCAACAATATCTTGTATAGTCATGTATGAAATAACATAATATGAAATTCCTCCTTTGGATATCATGGGAGTGGGACCCCATACATCTGTATGTACTAACTCAAAAGGTTTTTTGGTTATATATATATTTTTATAAGGAATAGCAAACATTTTAGGAATAATACATTCCTTACATGAAACTTGGTTGTTGCTCAAATCTTTGAAGAGAGGTATAGAAGAAATTTAGGATGGTCCAATCTTTGGTGTCAAATTTCAATGTCCTTGTTCTAAACAAGGTTACAAAACTATGTTTTCGGAATATACAAAAAAATCATGTAATAAAGATCTCATTTTCTACAGCCTTGACTAATCAATTTTCCAGTCCAGTGATCCTATACCCGATAGTCAGTATATGAGAAAATGATATCATAACCAAGATTGGACAATGGAGACACATAAAGAAAATTTAAACTTAGTTTTGGAATACATCTTACTTTTGGAGTACAAAAGTTCTTTTCATTTTCAAAATCTCCTATACATTTTATTTCAAGATAGGAGCCATTTGCCATTGAAACAAAAGATCCTTTTGATTTAGTATAACAATTTGATAATATGGATTCATTTGGTGTTGAGAAATGAGGCATTGGAATCAAAAAGCCCAAAATACATACTGTGAGGAGTTGATGTGGAGACTGCTGCCTTGGACATTCCTCCTTTGAGTAATGGTTGAAGAATTTCTACTAGTTGGCTCAATGACATTGCTCCAATGGTGTTATCCTCTTGCTTTTGATTTGAGAATATGGTTGTTGCTGTTTTCTCATTTGACTTGTAATCTTTCTTTCACTTGGGACATTGTGGCTTAATATGTCCTGGCTCATGGAAAAAGTGGCATATAACCTTATATTTTTCTTTATTTTGAAATGTGTTGATATGAGGTTATCTATAATACTTTGTATGGTTCCCTAGTCTAGATGTGGTAAGAACTTTATCTTCATAATTTGAGTTAGATGAGAGAAATACACTATCAATGTTCTTTTTCATTTCATTCTTGTCTCTTCCACTATGTTTGGTAAGAATATCACGAATATGTGGAGGAGATGAAAGAAACAAGAGAGAATATCTCACTTGTTGAAATTCGGGTCTTAGTCCCATGAGGAAAGTAAAACATCTATCTTCATCAATTTGAGCTCTTCATTTTTCGTAAACAATTACATGTTTCTGCTCCAAGTTTAGGCTCAATGTCATCTATTCAATTCCAAAAGGATGATAGTTCCATAAAGTAATCTCTTATAATTTTTGAAGCACTATCTATGGGCCATGTCTTTTTTGGTAAACATTCAATCCCAAGCTTTGCACATGGACCTAGAGCTTCAAGCTGATTCAGGATGGGAGGCACTAGAGCTCGAGTGGTTTTGCTTTTTGAGACATGTATAAGGTATGATGATGCTCCATGAAAATCTCCCATCGGTGCTGGCTATAAAAGTGTTCGACCTTTCCTAGATTTGAGTACATAGGACTGCCGGATCATGAAAAGGTACATTCCCTAACAATACAAAGGAATGAGCGCCTAATCTGAAAAATAAATAAATGTGTGTGTGTGTGTCACCTGTTTAAGTTTTTGTGAAAAATGTAAGGTTGACATGTGGTAGTGTTTTTCATGTGTCTATAAATATATTTTTATTGTTTACTTTTAATTGATTTATGTTAGCATAATATTGAGTTGAGTGCTTCTTCGAACCCAACCCTTGCATTAAAGAGCTTCACAGAAATTTAACTGTTTAAGACAATTGTGCTCCTATCACATATAGAGATGACTATCCATGATTAGGTTGGTTATTGAGGTGGATTGAATTGCATGGGAATCACTACTAGGATTGCTAGCCATGCTAGGTGTATGCCTTGTGGTGTGCTTATTTAATATGCTTATGGAAATTGTTGTGCATGTGTGTTAGACTTGGCAGCATCCCCTTTTGTATCTTACTATTCCAAATGTTAGTGATTTGGCACTAACCTGATTCACTCATTGGGGCCATGGTTGTATATTTGATTGCAATGGGGTGCTGCCTTTGAAACTTGATGAAAACTGGTACTTAATATCAAGACTTAATAAAATACTAAAAAATGTGTGTGGCTAGTTGAGAAGGCATTTTATGTGAACGCATCCATTGGTCAGCCTTCCTGGAGGGCAGGCAGTGCAAAGCCCTAGAGTATCATTCTACCATACTTTTGGAGTGTTTGGTTCCTACCTTCATAACTTGGGTGTCCTAGAGGAGGCCAAACATCTCCACTTGGACATGTCTTTCCTTGTTAGATTGGTCTACCATTAGAGAGTATAGATCCATAGTGTTTCAGGTCACCACGAGGGGGTTTTTCCTGATTTATGGTCATGGTGTAAATGTACCTGTGCTTGCACCAACATGTCCTATAAACTGGAAATTCAAATGTGAATGGATCATAAAATTATATTGACTAATAAGTTGTGTGCTAAGATTTTCTAAGTAAAGGCTGAGAGCTTTTGCTAGAGAGCTAATGGCATTAAGTTTTGAGGTAGATCCTCTTGAGGTAGTTGTGTAGATCTTTGGCTTGTATACTAGATCCATTGATAGTTTATCTTTCTACATGTCTTTACTGTGTGCATATGTGGTTATAATCCATTATATCTCACTTTCCATATTTAGAAACCTTTCCCTAGAGGGTTACAAATTTATCTAGTTTTTTTGCCAAATTCTTGAAAGTTCAGCCTTCTTTTTTGTTTTTGTATTCTTTTCAGATCCCTGCAAGTCCTAGTAGCAGGCGAAACAGAGGCTACTGAGAGGCTTTTGTCATTGTGATTTTGGGTCAAACTTGATGTCATTTATTTTTTTACAGTTTAATGTTCCATTTTTTTGTAATGGGTTCATTATAAGTTACATGACTTGTTCTGGAAGAATGAAATGTTTGTTTAATGCTTGACATAGATTCTTCAATAATTTGTGTCAATGCTTTGATAGTTGTAAATGTTGTGCCCTTAAGTTTATTTGATTCATGTTGCAGCTAGTGCACTTGTGTTGAAGACTTGGGAAAGTATTTTAAGTAAACTAGCTATATAGCTGCAGTTTTTGGTTGTCGATGAAGATGTTGCTGTACAAAAAAGTGGTGTTGAGTGAATTGATAGATACTAGAGGTCAACAGCAAAAAGTTCCATTTCTATTCCAAGTTGTTACGAGTTTCTCTTGATGTGATTGAAATGTCACATATATTTTTTTTATTTTTGGTAATGTAAAGAATATTTTTTATAATACAAATATTTGTTTTTTTATTAATTCTCTCTCTCTATGTGTGTGTGTGTGTGAAATGAATATGAATAATTTAAAAAAATGTTCCTAAAGGTATTGGAAAGTATTAGGAATGGTCACAAAAACTGTTCCTACATGTAGTGTAATTTGTTCGTATAATTTGAACCTTTAGGAAAATGATTTAAGCTATTTTCTTAATAGGAAAATCATTAGGAAAGGAAAAAAATCATTCCCAAAGGTATTTGCTACAGTACTTATAGGAACAGAAGGGTGGGTATTCCTAATTACTTTTAAAAATGGTCACACAACTATTAGAAATAGTTTTCATTTGTTCTTAAAAGTGATTTTGTTGTTGTGCCTTCCTTTTTTCTTTTTCCTTTTTCTCTTTTTTTTCCTTTCTTTGTTTTCTAATATACTACTTGAGAAACCCTTTAGTAAAGCAATTTTAACTGCAAAGCACAGTATTGGCCATTGTACTACCTTTTCACACACACAAAATGTTAACAATATTTTTAATTATTGAAGATGTATGGTTTGTGTTGACGATGAGACAATTTTTTGAATATTAAAGAACCTGACAGTTCTTTTAATATTTTTAATATCTTTCTGGTTTACAATGTAATTAGGCTTTATGCCCTAATTCTCCCTTAAGTAAGGGTTAGGGTAAGTAATCAATAGATTTCAAGTTTTATTCTCTCTCCAACGTCAACATGGTATCAGACCTTGCGGCATGATCGCTGTCAACAACTGTCGAACTTCCGGCGACCACCTCTTCTACTTCGCCCAAATGTTGACTGGGGTTGAAATACCAGACCTTGTTGATGCCTATAACAGGCTAAGTGGTCTGGCTGTGACTCTCTCTCCATCCTCAACAGATGTGCCCTCTTCAACATTAGCTGCCTCAGGAGGCCATGGGCAGGCCTTCAGTAGAGGGAGAGATGGTTGTGGTTTAGGAGGTGGACGTGGTAGTTTAGGAGGTAGGCATGGTAGACTTCAATGCACTTTTTGTGGAAGACTTGGACATTTAGAAGATAGATGCTAGAATAAACATGATCACCATGTTGAATCGAGGCTCCAAGGCATCACAACTCAAGGGTTCTGCTCATATCTCAAAGGCATCACATGTTGAAGATAACACTACAAAATCAACTGTAGAAAAGGTCATAGTTAGTATCAGTAAATCTGAGTATGAACAATTTCTGGTTCAAAAAGTCTCCTCTTCTACATTGGCGTCTACGGTTGTGGGTGATTCTTCCTTTTCTATCACTATGTAGACCTAAAATCCAAGTATCTCATGGATTATTGATTCTGGAGCCTCCAAGCATTTTTGTAGTCAACCAAACTTATTCATTGTACTTCACCATTTTCCTCAACCTAGACAAGTGAAGCTTGCATATGGGAGATTGTCTCCTATTATCGGCTGGGGCTAGGTGAAAATTTCTGATTGTTCAACTGTGAATAATGTGTTTGCTCCTAACTTTCCCACTAACCTTCTCTCAGTTAAAGAGTTGACTCATGATTTGAACTGCAGTCATTTTTTATCATGGTTCGTGTTGGTTTCAGGACTTACAGACTAGGAGGATGATTGGTGGAGGCCATGAATGAGGGGGAGTCTATTTTCTATCTGAGCCCATGGGTACAACTGCTTCCTCAGTCTCGTCCGAACCTACCAGTCTTCAGTGGCATCTTAGACTTGGGCATCCTTCGGTGTCAAAACTTCATTGCTTGTTTCCTCAACTTTCTATGTTAGAGTCACTCCAGTGCAAAGCCTGTCAACTTGGGAAGCACACTAGGAGTAGTTTTCCGTCGAGTCTAAGCCCTTCAAGTCATAGTATGTTTAATTTACTTCATGTCAATGTGTGATGGCCTAGCCGTACTATTAGCAGGTCTAAATCTTGGTATTATCTTGTCGTAGTTGATGATTTTTATCGTGTTAGTTGGGTTTTCTTGTTGAAGGAACGTTCTATAGTTATATGTATCCTTCAAAATTTTATTATTGAAATAAAACTCAATTTGGAGTTTCTGTTAAGTCTGTTCGCACTGACAATGGTTTGGAATTCAAATCTTCCAATCTATTACAATTTTACACGAAACATGGAATTGTTCTTTAATTCATCTGTCCACATACCTTGCAACAGAATAGTGTTGCAGAGAGAAAGCACCAACATTTGTTGGAAATTGCTCCTACTTTCAGGGTACAGAGCCATGTACCATCTTATTTTTGGGAGGAAACGATCCTAACTGCGTGTTATCAAATTAATCGCCTACCATCCTCATCTATACTTACCAAAATTCTAATTCAAATGCTCCAACTTGATCATCCATTGTTTCAAACTTCACCTCGTGTATTTGGCTGCATGTGCTTTGTTCATATCCTTGGCCCAAAGTTAGATAAACTGGCTGCCCAAGCCCAGAAATGTGTCTTCATTGGTTATCCCAAGAACCAATGAGGCTACAAGTGCTTTGACGCTATCACCCAGAAAGAGCATGTCAGTGCAGACGTCACATTATTTGAGTCTTGTCCATATGTCCCACGCCCATCTTCCTCTTGCTCTGAGAGGATCCCTCAGTGTCCTTTGGCAATCCCACCTTTCCCGCTTATGTCCATTCTAACTCCACCATCACCAACCCAGAATTGTTTTTTGGATCCTCCTTTGGTCTACTCTCATCGACAGGGTCTCTCACATGGCTCTCCTCCATCATCCTCTCCTAAGATAAGTGTGCCTGATTCCTCACCTCCAATTATCTTTAACTCATAGGATCTTCCTATTGCCTTGCGGAAGGGCAAACATCAATGCATCATCCACCCCATTTCACAGTTTGTCACCTCTAACTATGTTAGTGACAAGGTGCACCATTTCATTCATGCTCTATCTGTTCTTATTGTCCCGACAAGTCATCAGCAAGCGTTATTGGACCCTCCATGGCATCAGGCTATGGAAGAGAAGCTACATACTCTACACCAATGCCACACATAAGACCTTGTTGTTCCTCTTTCAGGATTTGACATTGTTGGCTCCAAGTGGGCATTTGCTGTCAAATACCATGCAGATGGAACCCTTGAACGCTATAAAGCTCGGCTGGTCGCAAAAGGTATACTCAGACCTATGATATTGATTTCTTTGACACTTCATCTGTTGCCCGATTAGGCACCATCCACCTCTTAATTTCTCTTACAGTTCACTATGACAGACAGATGCATCAATTGGATGTCAAAAATGCATTCCTATATGGTGATCTTGAGGAGACGATTTATATGCAACAACCACCCAGCTTTGAGGTTCATGAGGAGTTTGGGAAGGTGGATACATTGACAAAGGCCATATACAGACTGAAACAAAGTCCCCATGCATGGTTCATAAACTATCTGATATTGTCTCACAAAGTGGTTCTCTTGCAGTTCACTATGACAAACAAATGCATCAATTGGATGTCAAAAATGCATTACTATATTGCGATCTTGAGGAGACTGTTTATATGCAACAACCACACAACTTCGAGGTTCATAGGGAGTTTGGGAAGGTGGGCAAATTGACAAAGGCCATATACAGACTGAAACAAAGTCCATGTGCATGGTTCATAAACTATTTGATATTGTCTCACAAAGTGGATTCCAGAGGTCACCTCTTGTTCACTTAGTGTTTGTTAAGATGGAAGCGTTGGGTATGGTTATTTTGGTAGTATATGTTGATGATATTATCTTCATCGGCAACTATAAACAAGGTATATCCTGAGACCAAAGATTTTCTTCAGAAGCACTTTGTCACAAAAGATCTTGGACACTTGAGATATTTTCTTGGGGTAGAGGTGGCTCGTAGTAAGGAAGGAATAGTTCTCTCTCAAAGGAAATATATTTTAGACTTGTTGCAAGAAACAAGAATGTTGGGCGCAAAACTTGTCACCATTCCCATGAACCTACGATTGCACCTATGTGATGAGCGGTCAGAACCTGTAGAATCTAAGGCGAATACATCTTTAATTAGAAAGCTTCTTTATGTCACAATTACAAGACCAGATATTAGTTTCGCAGTGGAGAAGCTGAGTCAATTTATGGAAAAACCAAGGAAGATCCGTTGGAAAGTTGCATTGATAATACTCAAATACTTAAAATCTTCTCCTAGTAAAGGATTACTATTCAAGAAAGGGAAAACCTTAGATGTTCAAGCCTATAGTGATGTAGACTATGCAGGATCTGTTGAAAATAAAAAAATCTACTACTGGGTTTTGTGCTTTTTGTAGGAGAGAATCTTATATCCTGGAGGAGCAAGAAATAGAATGTGGTCTCAAGGTCCAACGCTGAGTCAAATATAGGGCCATGGCTCAAACGGCAACAAAAATGACATGTGCAAATCCATGCTGGAAAGTCTTGACATTCCAGTTAACTACCTATGACAATGTTTTGTCATAACAGAGCAGCCACCTATATTGCAAATAACCCTGTCTTTCATGAAAGAACTAAACACATTGAAGTGGACTGTCATTACATTCATGATTTAGTTCAAGGAGGATTGGTCTTCACAACTCATGTGGTCTCTGAAGACCAAACTGCTGATATATTTACTAAAGCTCTTGCAATTACTGAATTTTCAAAGTGTTGTAACAAGCTGATCATGGTAAATATTTATAGTCCAGCTTGAAGGAGAGTGTTGACGATGAGACAATTTTTTGAATATTAAAGAACCTGATAGTTCTGTAATTATTTTTAATATCTTTTTGGTTTATAATGTAATTATGCTTTGTGCCCTAATTCTCCTTTAACTAATGGCTAGGATAAGTAATCAATAGAGTTTGAGTTTTATTCTCTCTCCAACGTCAATGGTTTGTCCAAACCCTTTAATAGAATCTTATTATAAGTTATGATTATATTTTTTGGAAATTCACATAAATCTCATGAGAAAATTTCTTTTAGTAGTTCAATTTAGTATTTGACACTCAAAGTCTCATAGTGGCCAAACCGGGCAACATATGGGTCATTTCAACATAGAAGACCAGTCATTAACACGATGAACGATCGTCACATATTTTTTAGGAAATAAGACACACAATATGCATGAGATTTTATCATAATTTCGAAAGCCATATACCAAGATTACATGTTTAAGCAATGAATGTCCCATATCAAAATCATAGATGACACTAGATATCCATGGATGCATCTACAACTTATGCAAGAAATATTGTTCAACGTATATAGCCATGAAATATCTTTGATATGCACGGGTATGTACAATAAGACACAGCAGGCTTAGTAAAACCATGCATGAAATAACGCTTAACCTAATCAGTTTAAACTTACAATCGATTCTCCTAAGCCTTCCTAGATAAAGGATACACAACATAACCTTCTCCCCTCACCTCTTCCCAAGTAAGTGGTATTCTATGATGTTGAGATATGTTGCTTTGAAGAGGACTTGGTAATGTTCTTACATTTTATATAATTGCTTGTCTCATGGAGTCTTGGGTGCAGCAGGCTAACTATCTTCCTAAAGTCTATATCAAGTGAAGCACAAATGCCATGTTATACCTCATTTATTTTGCATATAACCTTATCATGTCTGTCTCCCTCTTTACATTTTACTAAATCACCTTTTTGAGATGAAAAGCGTTATATATATATATATATATATATATATATATATATATATATATATATATATATATACATATATTCTGGCTGACCGCTCTAGCTAGTTTGCTAGTCCTTGTTAAATGTGTTCATGATTACTCCAAGTTCTTCAACAACGCCACGGACCAAGGCTTAAGTTTTCAGTCTTGCAATTTTATTGTAGTTTTGGTATTATCCTTTTCTGGAATTTGACATAGAATTAAAATTGTATGGACTGTTTCAAATTTGATATTAATTTTCTCATTTTATTCACATTATTTAATCTTATGAATGTCATCTAAGCCCATTGATCATTTGTAAGATTTGCTCACCATCACTCAAAAGTTCAACCTAGGGCCGGCACATAATGATCCACATTCCAAAGTGTAAAGAATCAATCAAGTGATTTTTCTTAAACCAAAGGACCCTAAAATTTATTTCTAACATCTTCGAGAGTCTGCTGGCAGCCATGCATTGGAACTTTTCTTTAAAAAATCGTACAGTTGTCCACATGGTACGGACGGTGAAGGGAACCATTTCCATGTCCCAATCAATATGCAACAGCGATATTGCTGTGGAAGAATTTGATGGACACGGTCCCATGGAACGGAATAGAAGCATTGAGTTGCAGCCAATTCATTGAACATACATTTTGACAATATAAGGGCCGAAGCAAGGTATTTATGATTGTTTTCAGGAAAGGAAAGAGAGCAGATTGTTGTCCACACACAAAATTTAAAGCTTATGAGTGTCAAAGAGAGGAACAAGAGGGAAGGCCAAAATAGGAAAAAAGTCAGGCAAAATTGACACACCAATACCTCTCTCTCCTGCTCCTAAGGGAAGAAGATGATGGAAATTGACATGAGCTGCTCATTTACCTGCTGCCAAGGGCCTAGATACCTAACTTCAATTCAGTATTGGAGTTGGGTGGACCTAGATTCAATTGCATGGGGCAGCTTCAGGAGACCTGGGTAGCTGTCTCATTATATATTTAGTGCTTTGTGGAAAAAAAAATCTTCTGCATGTTTGCTGCTGCCCATGAAAAACGAACTGATGAACTGCACAAAAACTAGGAGCCACTAGTCGGTGAAAGGTTGCAGTGGGCAGCCTTGCCAGCCATCAACACAGAATTTGGTGTGGAAGCCACTATGTACCTCCCATTTGACTTGGGATCCGATTGTTTTCCATGCTGAGAATATGTGCCACCACATGGAAGAACAGCCTGGGTAAAAGTTGACGATCCATGGGCTTTTGTAAGCTGTGTATCTGGCTCTTATCATATTCAAGCAAAGGGAATCAGTTTGCAAGGTTTTGCAAACTAAAACTGCAAGAGATGCATGGTTAAAGTCAGTTAGCCTCCTTAGACCTATCCTACCTTTCTCTTCAGGGAGGCAAAGGCGGGGCATCCGACCAGATGGCTATTGTGGCAAATTTCATTGTCAACCTCAATGAAATTAGCACATGCCCATGCCGGTTCAATTTTTGAAGGATGGAAGGCGGGATATTAAAAGCAAGCCCCCAATATGGCCTCACGTAAAACAGAGCTCTAGCGACCTATCACTCTTGGGGAAGATGCCTTTCTCCTCTTGTCTTCCAGGTGAACAACTCTAAAATGTAAAATTTTATATCGTGATACAAATATTAATATTAAAATCTAAAATTTTCATTACTGATATCAAATAAATTGTGATAGAAGCTTCTTTACTGGATATAGGTTTCAAATTTGAATCATTTGCATTTGCTGCACCAATGCTTGAACCATATCACCCATTGTGTACGTCTATGTCATCTTTGTTTTTAAATGATGTTCGAAGTCAGGTTTTTTGGCCAACTCTATTCTCTCAAAGTAAGCAGAAACACATGTTAGGAAAACTTAGATACAAATACTCAAAATTTGGAAAGTGCAATTGGTAGGGGTAAAATGACAAGTGGCCTTCGATGTAAACAATGATATTGGAACCTAAAATTGTCATTCTTGTCATGGTTGCATCGAAAATGTATGCAAAGATATTGAAACCTAAAATCGCCATTCTTGTTTTTTATACATCGAAACTTGACTTTGTTTTTTACTTATGCATATAATGTTGCCTGAAACATTATTTTTCAATATCTTTCGGCTCACATATATTTTTTCTATAAATTTGATTGTTGAAGCTGGACAAATCCAAGTATCATACAGAACTTGCAAATGCATGGTAGACGGGGCAGAGGCAAGGGAGCCGGCAGGGCTTTGTAATTTTTTAAAAGAATTCATTTATTGATTAATTATTTTTAGTATTACATGTTTTTGTTGTTGTTTGATGATTACAATTCGTTTTCTACTTGATAAGATATTATAAATTAAAATGTGAAAGTTATTTAAATGAGGTACATGGCCTTTCTGCTTCACTTGGTTTAGACTTCAGGAAGACAGTTGGTCAGGATTACCCAGGCCTCCATGAGACAGGTAGACACAATGTAAGAACATTAGCAATAACACATTTGTGGGTCTTTCTCAGTCCATTGTGAAGCAGAAAATGGAAAGGGAAGCGAGAATTCAGAAGGCATGTAGATTAATTCTATTCTACAGTCGGCACTTTTTGTAAGCAAAAGTATTGATCATGACATGGGATCACATAGCTGGAAGGAATTGTTTCATCGCCATTGGAACCATGGAACAATCAGCACTTTTCCTTACAATGACAATAGAATTATGTATACCTTCCTTCCTTTGCCATTTTTAGCTTCTCAATGGATGGACAAAGACCCACCAGTGGCTTATTGCTAATGTTGTTGTGTTGTGTATAATTCCTGTCTCATGGAGTCTTGGGTGCAGCTGACTAACCGTCTTCCCAAAGTCCAAGCCATGTGAAGCACCAAAGTCATGCATGTTATACCTCATTTATTTTGGGTATAACCTTTATCAAGTCTGTCTCTCCCTTTACCTTCTACTAAATCACCTTTTGAGAAGAAAATGTAGAATATATATATATATATATATACAATCGGATTGCTAAAACTAGAAACCTGATTTTAAAAGGCAATCACAATTAATAGCATTGTTGATCATTTATTGTGTTTTTTTTTTACCTCCACATTCAAGAGTGAATAAAATGAAGTCACCACCACATGAGTGGATATACAAAAGTCTAGGAGAAAAATCGAGGCTCATTTATAGTTATATATCCGAAGTTATGGGGCTCAAATGAAAATTGTAAATAGTAAAGTGGATAAATGGATGATGCACTACATGGACTCCCCCATGGTGCTCAACAATTTCCACTCTCAAGAATGAGCCATGGTACGGGCATAGGCACTCACCATCGGAAAAATATCAGGAATCTTTCCTTCCTCAATTTTTACTTTATTTATCCACTTGCTTGTTTTTCAGAAATATTTGCGAGTGGAAGATCCGGACATGAGTTCTTGTGGACCCACTATGACAAACCCAGTCCCTACCTGAGAAAGAACTGCATAAAGTAAATGTGGTATCCAGCCAATGGTCAGCAACACAAACAAGCTTTATATTTTATCTCTTTCTTTAAAATTTTTTGTAGAGTTGTTTAGCAATTGGAGCATGAGTGTTCTCAAGTTGTGTTAAACTTTAGGATAGATTCATGAAACACTACCTTCATGAGACACTTCTTATCCTATATTAATTTTTTTCATATCTGATTTTCTCAGAAGCTTCATTGGGATTATCCAATCCAAAAGGGACATACATTGACATCCTTACAGAGAATGAACCGTGGAGATAGGTTTTGAAAATAACAGAACACATCAAAACTCTTGAGATAGTATCACTCACTTTTTAAATTCACCAATCCTTCTGCACTAAAACAAATGTGCAAAAATGGTTCCCAAAGGCAATATGGCCTCACATAAAACAGAGTTTAGCGACCCATCACTCTTGTCCAACAGATAGTATGTAACCTATTCCTGATTGAAGTTTGAAACTGTTAGTAGATCAATCCGGTGAATAATTAATATCTCACGATTATGGAAGTTGATATCAAGTTTCATGACTGATCTGATTTTAGAAATACAAGATTTGAATCTAGGTCCGAATGTGATTTCAAGGATCACCTAAAAATGGATTTAAGTAATTGAAAGTGTAATGCATATGATATATATTCAAGAAATTCATAGCTTCTTTCTTGCATTAACTGAAATCCTAAACTTTTCTTCTTGAAAGAAGCATGGATGGAGCCATTATACATTTAACTACAGTATATATCAATTGAAAATGAGGACTATAAAACTGACTTATTGGTCAATTGGTTTGTAGATCACAAGGTTCGACATTAGTTTTTTTCATCTTTGGCATAAATAATATAAATACTAATAATCATTATAGTACTTCAGCAGGTCTAACAGAATTTATTCTTGAAAATATAAATCATAAATTGATCACCTTTTTGAAAAATTTATTTTATAAGTAACACCTCACTAAACATGTAACAAAATTAACTAAATGTCTCATGATCAAAGCATTCATTGCCACAAATATTAATACTAAAATCTAACAGTTTCATTGTTGTTATCAAAGTCATTGTGACACAAGCTTTTTTACTTGTGCGTATAGCTTGCACATTTGAATAATTTTCTGCATTAGTGCTTGAACTATATCACCCATTGTATAATTCTATAACATATAGTTTTTACTTGTACGTATAGCTTCCAAATTTATACTTATGTATGTAATGTATATATATAGAAACCTGAATTTTTTTGCTTATGCATATAATGTTGACTGAAACATTATTTTACATTTTCCTTCCTGCTCACATATATTCTTTCTATAAATTTGATGTTTGAAGGACAAATCCTAGTATTATACTGAGCTAGCTAAGGGTTTGATAAGGGTGATCTCAAGTTTTAATCACTGTTTTGCGAATGGACGGTAGTAGGGAGTGTCTCGAGTCTCAAAAACACGTTTAGTAAAACCACACCCTTTATCAAATCCAAAACCATTTATTTTAAAATTTTCAACTTCATAAAGTTCTTGAATATGTGAATGAGGTACGTGGCCTTTGTGCTTCACTGGTTTGGACTTCGAGAAGACATTTAGTCAGGATGACCCAAGCCTCCATGAGACTGGTAGGCACAATGTACGAACATTGGCAATAACACACTGGTAGGTCTTTCTCAGTGCATTAAGAACCTGAAAATGGAAAATAAAGCATCAATTCAGAAGGCTTGTAGATTAACTGTATTCCACTGTCTGCATTTTTTTCTAAGCAAAAGTACTGATTGTGACTTGGGATCACGTAACTGAAAGAGCTGAAAGACATTGTTTCCTCACTATTAGAACCATGGAACTTGTTCCTGCAGTAGCAATGAAGAAATTAGTACTTTTGCTTGCAATTAAAATAGAATTATACATTCTTCTGAATTCTTGTTTCCTTTCCCATTTCAGATTCTCAATGGATTGACAAAGAGCCACCACTATCTTATTGCTAATATTCTTACATTGTGTATAATTGCCTGTCTCATGGAGTCTTGGGTGCAGCTGACTAACCGTCTTCCATAACTCCAAACCAAGTGAAGCACAAAAGCCTTGTTATACCTCATTTATTTTGCAAATAACCTTATCATGTCTATCTTTATCTTTACCTTCTACTAAATCAACTTTTTCAGAAGAAAAATCAGAATATATATATATATATATATATATATATATATATATATATATATATATATATATATATATATATATATAGAGAGAGAGAGAGAGAGAGAGAGAGAGAGGGAGAGAGAGTCATATGGCTAAAAATGGGAAAATTGTCATTAAAAGACAATCACAATTAATAGCATTTGTGATGATTTATGTTGTCTTTTTTTTTACTTCCTCCATGCATGTGGATATAGAAAAGCTTGGGAGAAAAATGGAGGTTTATTTATAGGAATATATCCAAAATTAGGAGGCTCAGATGAAAATTCTAAAAAGTAAAGAGGATAAACCGATTATGCCAAGAGGGAATGATGCGGTGCATGGTCTCCCACTTGGTGCTCAATGATGTCCACTCTCAAGAACCCGACCCAATCATCATGGGTCCCATTGTACCTCCCTCTCCCAAGAGAAGAAGAAGATGGGGATTGATGTGAGCATTTCATTTACCTGCATTCCACCAGAGATGAGCGGATGAAATGCACGGAAAGCTAGTAGTCACTAGTCGGTAGTGTTTTAATAAGCACGGCTACTAGGAATGAGAACCCGAGTTGAGAAAGTGGCCTGCAGAATCCTATAATAAGGCCTCCATTATATTCGATTCTAAGATTTAAAAGATCAGAACTGGTTTGTTTCTTGACAGGCTGATGCCATAATGAGCATTAGTGGTGTACTTTTGCATCATATTTTATTCCGATATGAAATTTCAGCTGCATGTTTACATATCTCGATGAATGGCTGTCTTTATCAGCATAGATGGCAGACCATTTCGTGGTGGGCAATGATGCAGTCTAGGCAACGGTTTTTTGTAGTACAAAGAGTTGTTCAGAATGGAAACTAGCTACTTATCAGTTCCCGTCTTGTTTATTGCGATAACGTTTATTAGAATGGGCACACGAATGGTTGTAGGTGGAGAGATTATGAACACCAGCATTTGTGGTCAAATAGAAACAGGCATAGTGGTGCACATGTCATTAGATTTCAATAGCTTACGTGAGTGATAAAGTGTAGCCGGTCGACTATGAGTCTGCGAACCGACAATTTTTTAACATATACGATTCGAATTCAATATATATGTAAGAGTACTAAGAAATTTGACATGGAATTAGACCTGGATTCTAGTTTCAAATGTAGAATTTGACTATACTTTTTAATGCTCTGTTCTTGTGTTTTTTCAAAATATATTCCAATTATTTTGATAGTGATCAATGAAATCTGGTTTGGTTCTTGTAAGTTCATGTACTTCTGCTTAACTTAGAGGTACCACCTAGGTTGTGTTTGCGAACCACAGAAATGAGATCGTCACCTAATATGTAAATCCTCGTACTCATGTTCCACCTGGTAACATATGACCCAATTGAGACATGTAATTGGATTGAGAAAAAAATATTTGCTCGAGAAAGAAGCATAGCTTTGAGATCCTTACTGCTGCTGAATTGCTATAAAATCCACTTCTTGTCTAAATAGTAAACTCTATGCAACTTGGATTTTCAATCCCAAATGACTGCCTCAAATATGAGATCAAGGTGTTGGATCTACCCTAAAATTCAAAGTTCTAACAAATAGCAGATCTAAGATATTCAGATTTCAAATCTGCAAGAATGTAAAAATCAACAGATTTCATGCCTGAAGGAGGGGTGGTCAGACTGATCCATATGAGAATCTCAGATGGGACCTCTCCTGCCATTGTGAGAGAGGCATCTGGTTTATGGTTTGCTGACCAGCAAAGATAGGCATTGTTTACGAGACACAGGCTATTTCAGGAGCCCTAAATCCTAAAAGATAGGATCTAAGATCCAAAGATCTGAAATCACCTTCGATCTCCAATGCAACCAAACGTGGCCGTAAAGACACAGGCTATTTCAGGAGCCCCAAATCCTAAAAGATAGGATCTAAGATCCAAGGATCTGAAATCACCTTCGATCTCCAATGCAACCAAACGTGGCCGTAAAGACACAGGCTATTTCAGGAGCCCCAAATCCTAAAAGATAGGATCTAAGATCCAAGGATCTGAAATCACCTTCGATCTCCAATGCAACCAAACGTGGCCTAAGGGCTTCTCAATGGCATCAGAGTCATTCATTTGGTTGTTGATGTATCAATTTAATAGTTGGGATCAAGGGTAGAGTTGGGAATTTTATAACGGGTCAAACAAAAGTTTCAATTTTAACAAAAATGTAGATCACTTTTAAATTGTTTTTGAATGTATTAAACAATAATGATTTTGAGATCTTTCTATCAATTGCATAATTTGACATTTTTTTCCCTATGTTGGGTTCCAGACTTGTTATAACAGTCTAGGTGGCCTCCACTTTCTTCAGAGAGATGCTCCCCAAACTGGTTGGTTCATTCATTGATGTGAAAGAGTCGCAAAATTTTTCTTTCGGCCATTTCATTTTTCTTAAAAGGAATGATTTTTTTCCTTAGTCATGTCAACAATTTATTATCAACAAAATCTACATCAATGTTGTCTAGTGAATCTCTTTTTTTCTCTCTATGTATAAGATTAATTACTATTTATATATCTCCCTCTGTGTGTGTGTATATATATATATATATGTAGGTACTTGTGAGAATGTTTCCTTAGAGCACCTACTGGTTTAGCACCTACCAATTCTTTTCTCTCTCTCCCTCACTCACACACAGACACACTATACATATGTATAGTGTGAGAGAGAGAGAGAGAATATTAATATTAAAATCTAAAATTTCCATTAATGTCATCAAATGCATTGTGACACAAGCTTTTCTTTTTTTTACTTATGCAAACAGCTTCCAAATTTGAATCATTTGCTGCACTAGTGCCAGAACTATGTTGCCCATTGTATAATTCTAAGATATATTTGTTTTTAAACAATGTACAATGTGAGGGGTCCTTTTGTCAACCCTATTATCTCAACTAAAGCACAAGCATAAGTTATAATTTCATTACTAATAATAAATGCATTGTGAGACAAACTTTTTTAGTTATGCATATAGCTTCCAAATTTGAATCATTTGCTGCACTAGTGCTAGAACCATATCACACATTGTGTAAGTCTGTCATTTAGTTTTTAAACAATTTTGGATGTGAGGGGTCTTTTAGCCAATTCTATTCTCTCAAATAAAGCACAAGCACATATTAGGAAAACATAGGAACGAATACTCGAAGTTTGGAATGTACAACTAGTAGGGGTAAATGATAAGTTGCCTTTGATGTAAACAATAATATTGGCTGGACAAATCCAAGTATCATACAAAGCTTGAAAGTGTATGGTAGCAGGGGAAGAGCCAAGGGGTCAGTAGGGGCCATGTAATTTTTTGAACTGTGTTTATTATTATATGTTTCTGTTATTGTTTAATGATTACAATTCGTTTTCAAATTGATAAAAGACTATAAATTATTGTTTGTTTCACTTAGCTTGTAATATTTTTTGAGTTATTTTTTTCTTATATTTGGGGCTTTTCACAAAATTCCACTATTTATGTTCCTCGATTAAAAAGTGATCCTAATTTGATGCAGTTCGATTTGACCCATCAAGTTTTAAAAAAATATTCAAGGATCTGGGGAACACATTTCAACTTGACTATCTTGAGTCAAAAAACACCTTTAGTGAAAAGATGCTCTTTATCAACTTCAATACCATTTATTTAAAAATTTTCAACTTCATAAATTTCTTGAATATGTGAATGAGGACCATGGCCTTTATGCTTCACTAGGTTTGGACTTCATGAAGACAGTTAGTCAGGATTAGCCAAGCCTCCATGAGACAGGTAGACACAATGTAAGAACATTAGCAATAACACACTGGTGGGTCTTTCTCAGTCCCCTGGGAATCTAAAAATGGAAAAGTAAGCAAGAATTGTAATAACACAATGTTTCGTTGCTATTGGAACCATGGAGCTTGTTGGACATGCTCAATTGAGGAAAAGAAGCTATTGGTTTTGAGATTACGTAGTTCCTGCAGTACCAATGAAGCAATCAGTTACTTTTACTTATAATTACAATAGAATTATACACACCTTGTGAATTCTTGCATCCTTTTCCATTTTCAGCTTCTCAATGGATTGACAAAGACCCACCACTGACTTATTGCTAATGTTTGCATATTGTGTATAATTGTCTGTCTCATGGAGTCTTGGGTGCAGCTGACTAACCGTCTTTCTGAATTGGAACCAAGTGAAGCACAAAAGCCTTGTTATACCTCATTTATTTTGCATGTGACCTTACCATGTGTCTCTCCTTGACCTTTTACTAAATCACCTTTTGGGAAGAAAAATCAGAACACATACATATATATATATTGGATGGCTACAAATTGAAAACTTGTCATTAAAGACTATCACAATTAACAGCATTGGCGATGATTTATGGTGCCTTTTTTGCCTTCCTCATTTTTCCACATGCAAGAGTGAATAAAATAAAGCCAACACCATGTGCGTATATACAATAACGGAGTTGAAAAATGGAGGCTCACTTATACGAATATATCCTAAGTGTGAGGTGCGAAAGAAAAACCTAAAAAAGTAAAGTGAATAAATGGATTATGCTCAATGATATCCACTCACAAGAACCCGGTCCTATCCCCATGGGTCCCATTGTATGAACACATGCACTCACTCCTCATTCACTTTATTTCTCCAGGTGCTTATTTTACCATAAATTTGGAACACATAAGCATTCTCCCTCTAAAATCACAAGGACTTTCAGATCTGCATCCCACTTGGGTTGAGGATCCAAATACGATTTCTAATGGAACCAATATGACAAACCCATGTTCCACTTGAGAAAGAACTGCATAAATAAAATGCAGCCAATGGTAGGGTGTGCAGGAATGGCTATGGTAGGGTAGAATCAAGAGAAATGTGTGGCTATGTATTATAAAACATAAATTTGTTCTTATCTAACACTATTTAAGTATTTAATGGTTCCAAATCACATAATGCTAAGAAGAGACATGCCTTTTTTTGGCATTCTATGATTGACATACGACAACCTTAATTTGTGAGCCCTAAACCATGTTTGCATTTTATAGGGCACACGCAAAACATGAAATGCTCCTTCCTTGGTAAGAAACTAAATAAGCCTTAAAGAGGACATTTGGTGAGAAAAACACTTGGTTATTTGGAATGTCATAACATATACATACATACATACATACATATATATATATATATATAACCATGACTTTAGCATTTATATGTCAAAATGACAGTTGATTTTCTCTCTCCCGATGCCACCTTCCTTTCATGATTTTCTCAATCCCTTCCTCCATCCATCATTCACAAGTGTCGGTGGCTACCGCCCTCTCTTCCCAAAATCTGCTGGAGGTCCTCTTTTGTGTTAACAAAATATGGGTGGATTCCACCCATCTCCGCCACAGCCGCCTGGTGGCTCGGGACTCGGTGGAGTCTTGGCAGACTCGCTAGAGAGGTGCTGGGTGGAGATGTGTGAAATAATCCACCCATCTTCATCCTCTATCCCTCCTAGTTGTGTTAAACCAGGGATGCCACTTAACATAGGTGGGAGGGAGGAAGAGACAATGAAGAAGGTAGGAATCAGTGAGAGAGAAAATGTTAAAAAAATTTAATTAAAAAAAAAAAAAGAGCTAGCATCTAGGTCAAAAGATCGGATGGCTCAGATCATTCCGTACATGCCAATTAGATAACATCTGCAATACATCATCTCCAAAGAGGGTTTATGCAATAGTGAGACAACAAATGTTTGATGCAAAAATTCCCACATGCATGATTTCCAAAATTTAAGGGCATTAGTTATAGGATATTCACTTAAAAATAGATCTAATCTGAATGTGAAATCCCATTGCATAATTATGTATATCTGAATCGAATTCGAACGTGTGACTTGATGCCAACTCTTAAATTAGAAGCTGATTTGGTTTCCTTATCCTATATTAATTTTTTTTTATATCTGATTTTTTCAGAGGGTTCAATGGGATTATCCAATCCAAATGGGACATACATTGACATCTTAATAGAGAATGGATCATAGAGATAGGCTAAGAAAATATCCATACACATCAACAAGCTTGAGCTATTTCACTCTCATTTTGAATTTATTAATTCTTTTGAAATAAAACAAAAGTACTACAATGGTTCCCATAAGCAATATGGCCTCACGTAAAACAGAGTTTTAGCGACCCATCACTCTTGTCCAACAGATAGTAAAATTTGAAACTGTTTAGTAGTTCAATCTAGTAGAGTAGTTCATCTCTCACGAGTTCAGAATTTGATATCAAGTTTCATGATTGAATCTCAAACTTAGTACTGATCTGATTTTAGAAATACAGGATTACAAAGACCACCTAAAAAATGGATTTAAGTAATTGAAAATATGATGCACATGATATATATTCAAGATATTCAATAGCTTCTTTCTTATATAAACTGAAATCCTAACTTCTCTTCGTGAAAAAAGAGCTTGGATGGAGCCATGACACATTTAACTGCAGCATATATTGATTGGGGATCAGGGCTATGAGAACTAATTTATAGGCCGATTGACCAATTAGTTGGTGATTCACAAAGTTCGACATTAGTATTTTTCGTCTTTGGCATAAAAATGTAAATAATAATTACTCTACCACTTCACAAGCTATGAAATAATTTTTTTCATGAAAATATAAAATTATAGCTCATGCATCTTTTTGAAAATTTTATTTTATATGTATCATGTCGCTAAACATGTAATGAAATTAATTAAATGTCTCATAATCAATGCATATATATATATATATAGCATTCACAAAAATTAATATTAAAATCTGAAATTTCCATTATTGTTATCAAATATGTTGTGACACAAATTTTTTTGCAAGTGCAATAGCTTGCGAATTTGAATAATTTGCTACACTAATGCTAGAACTATATCACCCATTGTATAAATCTATGACATCTAGTTTTTAAGCAATGTTGGATGTGACGGGTCATTTAGCCAACTCTATTATCTCAATTAAAGCACTGGCATAAGTTTTGAAAACTTAGATACAAATACATGAAGTTTGGAATGTACAATTGGTAGTGGTAAATGATAAATGGCATCCGATGTCAACAATAACATTGAAATCTAAAATTGCCATTCTTGTCATGATAGACACATCAAAAATGTCAACAACAATATCGAAACCTAAAATTGCCATTCTTGTTTTGATATATCGAAACCTGAGTTTTTTTTTTACTTATGCATATAGTGTTGCCTGAAACGTTATTTTCCAATATCTTTCCTGCTCACATATATTTTTTCTATAAATTTGGTCGTTGAAGGACAAATCCAAGTATCTTACTGAGCTTCCTAGTGGTGATCTCATGTTTTAATCAGTGGTTTGCAAAGGCATGGTAGCAGGGGCAAAGCCAAGGGACAGGGGTCATAGAAAAAATCTGTATGTAATTTCATTTACCATGTATAGAAGTTTTGAAAAGTTATATTTCAACCCTCGTCAAAATTTTAAAACTATGGTTTGGCCATTCTAATAAAAAATTCCTAGTTCTACCTCTTCTTGGTTAATGATGGTACTTCTGGCACTTGCTTTTGTTAAAAAATTCTATGTTATATGATATAGGGTTCATGGCTTTCACTTGACATTTGACATTCTTTGTGATTTTAATTACACAGTTTCTTGTTGTTACTATTTTGGTACCTTCACCTTCGAAGGTGATTTTGCTATTTTAGCAGTACATCACATGCCATCGCTGTAGTAATCCCTACCTTGAAACATATGGACAAGTTATAGATGAAAGGAATTGGTGCAGCGGGTCCATGGCCTTTGTGCTTCACTTGGTTTAGACTTCAGCAAGATAGTTAGCCAGGACTACCCAAGCCTCCATGAGACAGGTAGACACAACGTAAGAACGTTAGCAATAACATGTTGGTGGGTCTTTGTCAGTCCATTGAGATGCTGAAAATTGAAAAGAAAGCAAAGAAGAATCCTAGAACAAAATGAGAGGTAGATAACCAACTTCTAGGAGAGACATAATTGACTGCATTGATCTCTGTAGCTACACCACCCACGGAATTTAAAGAACCTAAAGGCGCATGAGTCATATATTCCGCCGAACGTCGTTCTTGCCAAGGTTGTATGTCTTTTTTCAACCTACTCAAGTCCAAACCGTTAGGGCCCCTTAGGGGTTCCAACCAGGGAGCACGGAGATCCCAAAAACACATAGTTTCCCCACCAAAAATAATCTCTCCGGTCGGGGAACTCGTTTTTGATGTCGAAACGGTCTTTCTTGAATTCAGAAGGTGTGTAGATTAATTCTATTCTACTGTCTGCATTTTTTTGTAAGCAAAAGTACTGATTGTGACTGAAAGACATTGTTTTGTCACTATTGGAAACATTGAACAATCAGTACTTTTGCTTACAGTTACAATAGAAGTATACATACCTTTTGAAATGCTACTTCGCCATTTTCAGCTTCTCAATGGATTGACAAAGAGCCTCCACTGTCTTATTGCCAACGTTCTTACATTGTGTATAATTTGACCATCTCATGGAGTCTTGGGTGCTGCTGTTTAATCGTCTTCCCAAAGTCCACATCGAGTGAAGCACAAAGCCATGTTATACCTCTTTTATTTTGCATATAACCTTATCATGTCTGTCTCTCTCTTTACATTCTACTAAAACACCTTTTTGAGAAGAAAAAGCATTAGATATACATATATATATATATATATATATATATATATATATATATATATATATATATATATATATATACATGTATGTGTGTGTGTATGTGTGTGTGTGTGTGTGTGTGTGTGTGGCTAAAGATTGGAAGTTGTCATTGAATAACAATCAAAATTAATAGAATTGGCATTGATTTATGGTGTCTCTTTCGCCTTCTTCATTTTCTAGAAATATTCCTTATTCTACTATAAATTTGTAAGAGGTATGTAGTTTAATTAGTGTGCATCGGAAACTTTTCGCACACTGTATCATGTCCTATTAAGTACCATGGAAAATGGTGAACCCAATTAATAGTAACTGAAATTGCTGTAATTAGTATGCTAATTCATGACTTAGTGTGTGCATTCGGTTGACAGAGAGCTACTACAAGAAAAGAGTTGAACGTGACATTGAGAAAAAGAATTCTTGGGCTTTGTAAAATTAATGGACTGGGTTGAAGAGTGTGCTGCTACCTGCTGACAACAATGTAGTCCAGAACCAGGCTAGAGATGGGAGGAGGTGCTTATTGGCCTATTTACATGGCAACATAGTTTCATGTCCCTCTTAATTTAGGGTATAGTTTTTTGGGGCTAATTTGACAGTGGTTACAATAACACACTGTTTCATGTATTAGCATTAATAATTGGAGAAAATACTCTGAAACATTATATCATAGTACTATATGAATGTCCCTCTATTTTTAAGACAGATACGTGCATGCATTACTATTCTGATTGCGAAACAAGCCCTTAAGAAACGCTGTGTCATCAAGATATTTTTTAAGATATAATTTACAGTCTGTCACACCAGTATGATGCATATGTTTATTTATTTTAAAATTGTAAAACTGAGATCAATTCACCACTTAGGTGTCACCCAACAATTCGGTTCTAAGATATAAAAAATCACAGCTGCTTTGTTTCTTGATGGGCCGATGCCTTAATGAGCATCAATGGGGTATTTTTGCATTGCAGATGCTTGTTTATATATCTCGATGAACAGTTGTCATTATGAGCATTGATGACGCACCATTTTGTGGTGGCCAATGCTGGAGTCTCCTCAATGACAAGGTGATGGTTTTTTGGGTGAGCGGAAAGGCCCACTACTTGACTAAACACTGAAGTCTAAACTTATGCTCTTGCCTTTTTAGGGTTTAAGGTCTTCTTATGGTAAAAGGTCTGTGTGACCTCCTTTTTGTAGTACAGAAAGTTTTTCAGAATGAAAACTAGCTGCTAACCAGTCCTTGTCTTGTTCATTGGGATAACGTCCTTTAGAACGGGAATGCAGATGGTTGCAGGTGGGGAGATTATAAACACCACCATTTCTGTTCAAATAGAAACACATATAGTGGTGCACTAGTCATTAAAATTTCAATAGTTTACGTGAATGATCAAGTATCTCAACTTAATTAGTCCGTTTTTTCTCAAATTGTGATGACAAATAAAATGGTTAAAATATATGGTGATTTGTTCAAAATGAAATTTGAAGGCACATAATTGTATTTGCTAAAATAAAATAAGATGAAATATATGGTGAAGATTATTAGGATAAAGGATCATACTCGTTATTCCTATCTGGTCATTGCTGGGTACACGGCTTCCCTGGATATAGCAAAGTTGTTTTTTGTCCTTTTTTTTTAGTTCTTTCAATAATGAAAAATGGTTCAGTAATCCGGTAGATTGGATTTGGATTGGTGTACTATGCAGTGTGCTCAAGACCCAATGCATGTCACACCATATAATTGGGCCCTGAAAAGAAAATTTTCCCTATATTTTCTCTCTTTGTCATTGGCACATGAAAAAATCAAGTCAGTGGGATCTCATAGTCCTCATCCTTTATCTTCCTACCCTTAAAAACATCACACCCATTTTAATAGTCCTTCCTATATTATGGGTTCAATCAAACCAATAAAACCAGTCCATCACGGCAAATAGATTATAATCAGTTAAGCCAAAAAATTTGTGACCAAATCACTAGATTACGAAAAGGAAGCCTCAATATGGAGAGGGACCAAGGGCTGAGAGGTTGTTTGACTGCTGAAGTAGCTGAATGGAATGCTTAACAAAATCTAAATCTCCAAATGCAAAGCAGGTCAAAAGTCAACATATCCCTAATTAAACAATTAAAATAAATAGGGTCAATGCCTCAATCAAAATATGAAAAAAAAATAGACAATCAGAGAACTGATAACAAAACCTCACTCAATGCTGGTGGTTCGGTCACTAGTGGAGCAGCAGGGGCTTTCACCTCTTGTCCTCCACAGTAGCATCACCATTGCGCATCAGTTCACCCTCTGGTAGTCTGGCAGCTTTTTGTGGCTGAGGAAGTGAGAAAGAAGAGAAAAAATGAGAATGAAAAAGAGAGGCAATGAGTAATAACCCAGGGCACTAGGGCAAAGAGGGATGAAGGAACAGCTCGCCTAGCAGTGCATTAAATCTGTTTTCTGACTTGAGGAGGTGGTCGCCAGACATCTAGTAATCGGAACCGGTAGATGGCACAGCCTGCGAGCACCAACTGATGGGATTCTGCGAGGTTTCCTCCAACTTTTGTAGTTCTGTTCTGCTTTTGAAATTCGAAGAGGAATGGACGTGGTGGGGCATTGGATCTGAGTTCCATGGGGCAGCCACATGTAATTTGATATGGGTCTAGCATACACCCCATGGAGAACCCATGTCCCTCCGCCCCTATATTTACTACAGGTCATGCTTCCGACATTGTGGGAAGAATGCCATCATTGGGTACTCTATGTGCTCAACATGTAGAAGACTGCTTGCTTATATTACAATTCATTAGAAGTACATAGACCAGTACATCTTAATTTAATGTTTGTGAAGAAATTCTTAGAGAGTGAGTGCATGATCAACATAGTTCAGTGGTGCTATTTTCATGGGAGGAATGTTCCCCGCCAGAACAATGCAATGCACACGATTGTGGTGTATTTATCATCAAATATGTGGAAGTAATTGGTAATGGCAGTGAAACAAGCTTTTGATTGTATAGGTAGCAGATAAACATCACATATTTCATTCAGGATGTTGTTTTGTTGTTCACAAAGAGGTGTTGTTTTCTTCATAGGATGATATCCCACATTTCGGAAAAAAGATATATGACAATTTGGTGAACTAAGTTACATCGAGGGCGGCAAATAGAAAGCACATAAAGAAGAAGAAAATAGAAAACAACAACTTGAACAATGTATTTTGCAGTTAATAAAGTGAAGAAGAAAACAAAAAAGCAATGACATGAATAATGTAATTTGTGTCTAATAAAGTTGTTAATTTCATTGAAAAACAGTCGTTATCTCTGGCAATTGACTTATAGTCATCACACTATTGTCAAACAGTTGTTACCTTACGCAACTAACAAAACAGTCGTTATTTCACACCATTACCAAATGCTTGTTATGTAACACCATTAATATGCAGTCCTTATCTCATACCATTAACAGACACCCATTATGTAATATAATTATCTTACTCTATTAACATGCATTCGTTATTTCACACCATTAATAGACATTTGTTATCTCACACTATAAATAGACAGTCCTCACCATTTTTGAATAGTGGTATCTCACACCATTAACCTACATTGGTTATCTTACAGGACAAACGGTTCTTACCATTTCTAAATAGTTGTAATCTCATCTTTCACCATTAACTGACATTCATTATCTCACACTATGGATAGATAGTCCTTATCATTTTTAAACAATCATTATCTAACACTACTAACAAACAATCGTTATCCAATAGTATCTCACACCATTAACATACAATCCTTATCTTATGTTATTAATAAATACTTGTTATATAATACCATTATCTCACACCATGGGCATACGGTCCTTACCATTTTTAAATAGTCACTCTCTCACACCACTAACAAACAGTCGTTATACATTTGTTATATCACACCATTAATATATAATCGTTATCCCTACTACCAATCTTTCTTTCCTATGAAAGATAAGACACTAGACTGTAGTCTCTGCATGCTGGTGGGCTCGTCAGCTACGAATCATCTTGTCAAAATGCTCCCGGGCTTTACTGTGGATCTCCCTCCGACCATTCCACTCCATCAGAGTTGGTGTTCGTGATGGTGGTGGTGGTGGTGGTGGTAGAAAAAAAGGTGTGTCTGGGGATGATGATCGAGGCAGACATGTTTCTCCATGTGCAGATGGTGATCGGGGAAGGGAATTTCTTGCTGCTGTGGATTGTGATTGATGAGGGGGGCACTCAAGAGCTTTGTGGTCTGCATGGA